>NW_025776235.1:0-76378 GCF_021130785.1 Homalodisca vitripennis | reverse complement strand
AATTTCTGGAAAGATAGAAACAATTTCCTTGTCCGAACCTCGACACACCCCACATTCATAGAGATCAGAGTGGGGATTCTCCGTCGAGTGAGCATAACGATTTCGGTCTTGGCGACCGCCAGCTCAAGTCCATGGCTCGTCATCCAGGCATTGACCCAAATCATTACCTGATTAAGGCGTAACTGTGCCAAGTCCGGAGTCCTCGCCGTGATGAGTGCAGCCCACTTCATCAGCATAACCCACGAGGTAGACGTCGTGGGGCATCTCGAGGCGAAGCAAACCATCGTATGAAACATTCCATAGGTCTGGGCCGAGAATAGACCCTTGAGCCGCACCGGCAGTGACCTCTTTTGTTCTCCTTCCGTCTTTGGTTTCATACAACAGCCGACGGTTCTTCAGGTAGTCCTGCACAATGACCAGGAGATAGTCGGGCACGCTGAGGTCCCGCTGCCAACGCCTCTAGCATGTCCTCCCACCGAGCAGAGTTAAACGCGTTCTTTAACGTCAAGGGTAACCAACGGCACAATCGGCCGAACCTAGTGACAAGCTGTTTCGGCATGTTGGACGGCACTGATCACCTCTGTAATGGCGTTCAGAGTTGAGTGTCGCTTTCGAGAGCCGTGCTGCCGGGGAGAGAGATCTCCGGTGGCTTCGATGGAACGACTGCAACCTGGGTTTCAGCAACCTTTCATAGAGTTTCCTCGCGTTGTCAAGCATACAAAGTGGCCTGTATGCCGACGGGGAGTTCGGATCACCTTTGCCTTTGCTGATGAGCGCCCACCTAGCAACCTTCCAGCGCGACGGGAACACACCCGCTACCAAACATGCATTAAACATATTCAGCAGCAAGGGTGGATAACTCGCCGCCACAATCTTCAAAACCTCAGCTGGAATGTCATCAGGTCATGGAGCCTTCTTGTTGCGCATGATAGACACCGCCGCTACAAGCTCCTGCTCCGTAAAAATTGGGAACGTCTGGAACCGGTCTAGCTACTCTCTCCTCCCGCCTTAACAGGGTGGCTTGGGAAGAGAGCTTCCACAATCGTCGAAATTATTCCAGCAGGCATTTCCGTGCTGTTCCCTATTCCTCCGAGCTTTTTTTTCACAAGTTTGTATCCTCTTCCCCAAGGGTCCGAGTCCACCTCCTGTCAGAGCTCACGCCAGCATCGTGCTTGGCTCAAACGAATTGCTGCACTCAGAGCTTTCTTAGCAGGCCTTGTGCTCTGCAGACCTAGTTATAGCTTCAGGCCGGTTTCGAGCTCGCTGCGCTCTACGTCTTGCACATTAGTGCAGTTCTCCTGAGCTCGCCGATTTCGTCCGTCCACCAGAAGACTTGGCGACGGCCCCGGTAAGGTCGTTTCCGAGGCATTGACGAATTGCAAGCGTGTTCTATCAGTTTCATGGAAGAGTCGAATATAAGCCTCAACCTCAGCTGTTTCAGTGGAGTCGGGAAACCCCGGAACACCAGCCTCGATACTACGATCTACTTGCTCGACGAGTTTTCCCCCTGTCCAGCTTAGACAGATTCCAGCCAAGAGTGTTTCGGGTATTCACTCTCCGCGGCAGCCGATTAATCGATAAGATGGAAAGCGATGAACTCGTGGTCACTAGCAGTGTAGACGTCCATCACTCGCCATTCCACTACTAAAGGAAACAAATCGGCCGATACCATCGTAATATCTGGTATTGACTCACCGAGAGTGCTTCGAAACGGGCATACCCCATTCGACTGCACGGGCGTTGAAGTCACCCGCCACTATAACACTCCCAGGGACGTTACGGAGACTGTCTTCCAGCGCTTTCCAACCTTTCCAGGTACTCTCGTGCGGAGTAATTGGGGGAGAGGTACACACTGTAAATGGTAAGGCTGTTCAACGTAACCCAGGCATAACCGTCACCGGAACCATGACTCAGTACACGGACCCCACGACTGTCTGCGATCCAAACAGCCGCAGTGCCGAGTCCATCGTAAAACCAAGATGAGCTGGTTTTGGTTCGGACCGGTTTCACTGACGATCACTATCTGGGCTTTGGTCTCACAGGCCAGCTGTTCAAGGATTGCGTCCGCAGCGTGACAATCTCTGCAGATTGGGCCTGGATAACCCGGATCATTTTCGTGGCCTAGCATGGGCCTTCCTGTCGTCCAGGGCTTTCTTGAAAACCCCGCAGGCACCTGATCCTGGAACATGATCCGTCTTTGCTCCAGAGTTTCCGGTACACAAGACGCAAGAAGGAGCCCCCGTGCAAAACCGTCGCCTTGTGTTCTGCGCTTGCCGCATTTCCAGCAGTTACTCCTCCTATCCGGTCCGGAACAGTTCCTCCTAGTGTGACCGTAGCCGAGACAGCGGAAGCATCTGTCCACCTCCACACGGCCCCGAATCCGGCAGACGACCCACCCGACCTTGATCTGCCCCTTTCCGAGTACTGTCAAGGAGTCACTCTCAAGCAGCTCAACCACGGCCATTCCCTCTGTTCTTGCCGGTTAGGCTTGAAGAGGGTAACCCTAATTTTCGCCACCAAGGACAGGAAACTCCCTGCTTAGGGCGTCCGAGATGTCGGCTTCGGTGGTCAAGGCGTCCAGATCTAGGATCTCTAGCCTTGCCTTAGGAAACAATGGAGCGAACATCGCCCCTGTCGCCCACCGCCTTCTGTATCGCCTCCTGGAGTTTCCTTCTGTCGTCCCATTTTGCGATTTCCAGTAATACTCCTCCAGTGACAGTCTTCCTTATGTGGCGTACCATGGTGCCCGACTCTTCGGGGAGTAACTCCGGCCCTCATTGCACCAATAATCTCGGCGTATGACTTGCCAGCTTTAGGCTTGACAATCACCACCTGCCTCCCAGGCCTGGAAACGCGGGAGTTTCTCCGGGCTTCTTTACTTGTAGGGGAGGAGGCGGAGGTAGTTCTTGCCTCTTCCCGCTCTTATCTTACGGCCTTCGCTTTTCTTTTTTTCTTTTTTGAGACTACCAGGCGAAACTCGCTCTCTTCTGTCGCGTCGACAGAAGCAGGCTCTCCGGCGTCTCTCTGGCGCTTTTCCTCCCTTGGATGTTCAGGGGGACTTCCGGCCGTTCTTTTCCCAGCCGTGGTAGAGGCTGCTGCCACCATAGATGGTGATGGGGCCTGAGTCTCTTTTTTCACGGCTTTCTCTCTGCAGTCTCTCCATCGATATCTTCCAGACCTGCCAAAATGTATCGATCAGATCTAGAGACGACTCCATAGAGATCATGCCGTTCCTGACTGCCGTGCTTAGTCTCTTCTGTCTCGACGTAGCTGCTCGCATGTCGATAAGAACGTCCTTTCATCCTCTTTACCTCCGTGAAGATGGTGTCCGACGCATACTCCATGTTCTTCCCATCGGGGGAAACCAAGAGAAAAGATATTTCCTGACTTCTGACTGGTGTCTCCTCAGACTGAAACTCATCAGAGACCCTTCTCTTGTGAGGCACAGGAAGCCATTGCCTGCAGAGATGCCGAAGGCGGAGACTCGCTATGAGGTCGCGAAGGAGGGGACCTCAATAAACGACTACTCTTAGCAAACGGGTCTGCAGTACACGAAGGGAGGGGGGGGAATTCCTTCCTCAACCTCTCTGTGTAGTTGTCGATGGGTTTTTGCGATTCCATACTTTAAGTTTACCAGCGCATCGTGCGACAGGGTGGCCCGGAAAAAATCGGGAACGGGTGTACCCTCGAGGACTGAGCCTCTACCCCAGTTCCCTGGGGCCCGACCTCCGTACTCCCAGCACCGGAACCAGACGTGCCGGGGGCCCGACCGTAGCAATGCAGAGTCCGACCTCTGCATCCATGGCGTACTTGCTGACTAGGGCCCGTAGGGGCTGGCTTCCTGGCGTCATACCAGAGAAAACACCATCGGCAGTGCAAAGCACACATCAGTCCATGCGACAATTCAGGGACAATCCCCGGTTTCTCCTTTCTCCGGTATGCGCCGGTCGAAAAGGGAGGAAGTGACACCCACGTGGGGTAGAAGAAAAGAAGAGGTGGGCGAGATTTGCCCAAAAAAAGATAAAAGATGTCGAGCTAAGACCCGAAAGAGAGAAGAAAGACCTTAGCTCTAGAAGGACTGTGAGGAGAGTCTCACAGCTAGGCTCAGGTAGCCCCGGGGTCGCCAGCCTCCCAGAAGAAAATGGGAGTCCTCCCGTGTAGTCGAAAGCCCCTGAGGATATCTTTCGATAAATATTAAGATCGTAGATTCAGTTTATAACAAAATATCCTCATCTGGTAGTAAAAAGATTAAAAATGTCTTCGTGGATATGTTTTCGGTAGTTGAACTCAACGAAACTAAGTATGCTCTCGTATACTTATATGAAGTATATTTATCTTGAACTGAAGAAAATAAGGTTATTGTTAGAAACATATCCAAATATAAATTGCCATGCGTTAAAATTGTATAAGATATTATAAATGTTTCTTCATTTTAAGAACTTGTTAAAACAAAGAAATGCCTGTAATTTTATGTAATATTAAAAATATCTTTGTCGGCTAGCTGGAAGTTTAAAAGCTTACAACAAATACACTTTTCTTTATCATCCTTTAGACAAATATGAAAAGTTGGAAATTAAAAGTTGTATTTTAATATTTCCTTTATCCTAGAATAATGTACTTAGTTTCTTGAGTAAATCATGTGTATAAATAGTTTGAAAAAACTAATTAATCACCATAGTGATTATTTCTGGTCGGATCTTTGTGAAACGGTAAAAGTATACAGTAACTTTTTCTCCACACTAGGGTACATTAACTGACTGAACCGTAAAGGTGTTACAATGACCTCTGCTGACAGTACAGTCACGTCCTGTGTAAACTGCTTCCTGTCGTGCGTAAAGACTCTTAGATGGCCAATTTTTCGTTTTACCTGACTGTCGTTTTCTTGTTTGTGCAAACGTGATTTTCTAAACGATTTGCCAAATGTTTGGTTTAGATCATTTTTTCACTTTTTTCACGAACACCTGTGTAACTGATTCATTATCAAATTCGATATGAGGGTCTTACAAAACTGTAATTATTAATTAAGAGTGGGAAATATTCCAAATTAGGATTTGGGAAAGTTATCAAAAGGCATTTAAAATGATTAAGTAAATCTTCCTTCTGACTAATTTATCTAATGTGAGGTAGGTTTGATGGAAAGGAGTTTTTACTGTGATGTTTCTGCAGTTGTCTAGAGACGGCGCTGAGTTGATGGAATAATAATATAATAGGCACGCGTAGTAGTTTTTCTCTGTAGTAGTTTAAACTTTGTAGCTGAAGATCTTAATGCCGAGCAACTCCTCGTGCGCCTTGTCCGTAAGTAAAAATCACATTTTCGTACTACAAATTATACTTTTCATGCGAGAAATCTAGTTTGAATGTAATATAAAGTGCATTTATATGTGGTTAAGTAACTTACCTTCGATGATTTTTATTTTCCAGATTAATACGGGTGTAGTTGTGGTGAAGTCCTTTTCACGAGACCATGTTATCGTTATTATAAGTTGTCTCGTTAAATGGCTAATACCGCCGCAATTATGTTTCAGGCGAGATTAAGTTCTTGTTTAACTTCTAGTAGAATAATTCTTCTCCAACATTAATTCTAATCTTCCTTTTTACGACTAAAGCTGCAGTGTTATACCAAGATGCTGAAACCGCAGTGTTTTCGGTCAAAAATAATCATGAAAGGAATTTAATTTTAAAGTTTCATTACACGATTACGTTTCAACCACCAGGCAGACTTCCATAGATATCATTTAAGTTCTCTATTCTTTGGCAGCAACCAGGCAAGTCATAAGTTTCATTACTTTCTAAAAATTGGTGCTTTTAAGTTTTATTTTGCACAAATTAACTTATAAGTAAACATTGTAACACCGAATTTACATTACATCAATCTGAGACATCTCCAACCCCGTGTGCTTAGTCCATTCGAAATACGAATTTCTAGTAATATGTGGACAGATTTCAACTATGCTGTTTCAAGTGGCTTTCTACTAAAATGTTTACAATTTAAAATAAACATTACACTAACTTTTATGTATTTAGAAACATCTATATGTCCACTCTTAAAATGACAATATAATTGATAATAAAGATAATATCCACTAAGTAACTCAAGTGACTCACTTTTAAAATGTCTAACGTAGTCATTCTACAAGAAATATTTCGATTCAATACCTGAAAAATTAGATTTTTATAATAAAAAAGTTATTTTGTACTAGCTTGGTTTGCTCAATCTGTTGTACATGTTATTCAATACTTAGATTAGTAATTTAATTACGATTTTACGTAATTTATTACAACTGGGTAAATCCTGGACTGCTTTATTATAACAGAGACTCTAAAATCTGTAATTCATTATTTTTATTCTTTATTTTTATTCTACATACAGTACATTTTCTGGATAGAAACATCTGTTATCTTAAAAAGATGAGAACCTTTTGAACCAGTATAATAGTCTATTAAGGATGAAACTTTTCTTCAAGTGTATTCAAGTGTATATTAAATTGACGCTAAAGCTATAAAAAACTATAGTCATACATTCAATATTTTCATTTTACAGGAATTTGAAAAAAACAATCAATTGTAAGTGTTATCTTAGTTAAGAAGTTTCGTAAAGAAAATGAGACGGAGATATTTGACTCTGAGAGGAGGTTCGTGTGTTCTAGAATTGCATTTATCTCATTTTACTGCAGACAATACAAAATAAATTTCTCTCAATCTTGTCAACATTTTGTTTCAACAAAACACTGTGAGATTTAATCTCGTTCTCTCAGTGAACTGCCAATACTGTTATACTGTTTATGTGTGCTAATGTAATAGTATTACTATCTCACTGTCTCTGTAAACTGATTGTAAGAGTCTTTTTCTTACTATCTTCGTTTACTGGTAACAATTCCGTTGTCTCACTGTGTATACGAAATGTTTATAGCATCTTGTACCACTCTCTCTGTTGCCAGGCAACAGGTGCGTTGCTAATTTGCCTTTTTGCACTGACTATTCTCATTGCCTCACTGCCTGTATGCACCGAATACATTCTCGCAGCCTAACCACCTCTGTGTACCGACAAAAATGTCTTGTCTCACAGTCTTTGAGCAATTAAATTAATTCAAATTTCTCAAAATACTGTTGCAAAGGGTTCAAGATTATATGAAAAATAAACCATCATATATTTGAGTTTGGAAAGTAAAAATCAAGAGAATGATACAATTATTCTTAGTTTGTCCGTCAGTACAAATGCGTGTTTTTTTTTCTATTTTCTGTTACTAGGTTAATTTTGAGACGACTTCAATTGTTCCCTCTCAGACTATTTTCATGGGAATAGCCTTTCGAAGGACTCATAAATTTATCAAGACTAAGAGAGAAGTGGCAAAATTATTAGCCTATTTGTAAACTTTTATCTGGTTGATTAGCTATACCTTTTTAAGTTTATATAGTCCAGAAGTTTACAACGAAACAGTCATGCTTTTCGCTCTGATTTATAAAGAAGAAATAGAAAATTTAGTATCTATGAAAAGTAAGCTTCAGAGGGGTCAACTTACTATCAGAAGAACTTAAATTTTAGAGGAATTCCCCCCAGAAGACCACTTACGTAACCAAGAAAACACACAAGAGCTATAACTTCTCATCCCTACCCTCTAGGGGAATATTATTATACGGTTGGAGTTTCGGGTGGGAGTGTGAAGTAAGACTGTCCTGCTCCTGGGTATATATTGATAATCATAGAAGCTAAATAAAAAGTAAACTTTCTTAAATAATATTTTAAAATTAAATTTCATTGATTGATACATATAATATCATTTGACTTTAATTGAATAAATACTGCGAATATTAATATTTTTCTTTACCCTTATTCATTTGGAGGTAACAAAAAAATTATCACAATGGGTTTTGCTGAGCACATGGAATTAGTTTTTGTTTACTTTTGTACAAAATATGTACATATAAGTTTTTAATTCATGCATTGATTGCAAAAACTAGGGTTGTTCCTTTAAAAACTAATCACATAATTTATTTTGTTTATTATGTTATAAAATCATACAGGACATTCAATACAATGATATAATATTATTCAAAGTTAGACACTGCGATATCCCCTACTAGTTGACGAAGAAACTATTTTCATAACACTAAAAAATTACTGTGTAAATCATTATGAAATATATGTGTTATGTCCAGCTTGTTTACTAATTTTATTATGAACACCCCAAAAATAGCAATCTTTTCTATCTTTAATTTCTGCGAAAAATCGCAGGTGTGATTAGTACTCTCATTTGACTTTAATTATATACAGCATTGCTTCTTAAAATATGTGTTAAATACAAGAAGTAAAGGCATTAAGCTAATATGATTTACCATCAAAAATATTAATCACATAATATTCATTATTTTAACCTTCAGTGACTAATTACTGAATTATGTATTGAAGTTTGCCATTCTTAACAAAGAGTAAAATTGTGCACATTGTTTAGATGTGTGACATTAATATGCCGCGCTATGTGAGACCAGGCAGATTCTCGGCATTCTTCACTTATATGTAACCTTGTATTGTGTGGAAGGGCGTAAATTACCCAAGCAGCTCAACTCTCCACGCAGCATACTTATATAAAAATTATAATATATAATTTTGACGTCATATTATTTTTAGTACGTTTACAAATGATTAAGAACTTCAATTTTACTTTGTATAAACTCATATTCCAATCATCTCTGTTTTAGACCATTTAATTTTTTAAACAACACGATCAGACATTTTAACCTTTTGAGATACTGAAGTATTTACTTTTGTGAAACTTCGCATTCAAACCCACTGATTAATCGAGTTCTCCAGGGAAAAGACAGCTGTGTTACCTATAAATTATTTATTAATGATGTTAATACAACCAAAATCACACTATTTAGACGTTTGTTATGGATTTTAAACTTGCTAAATTTCCCATAAAAATCTAATTTTAAGTAATGCTGCATCGCAATGTAATATGAAAAAGCTAAATTAATATGCAATAAGATATCCATAAACATACATTAGTTAAAAGTTTGCCATAAAAATTCAGTAAAATGGAGAAAAACCTCCCATACTTTTTTAAATACCATACTTTGATATGTATGAAACTAATAAGCAGTGTAATTTTCTTGCAAAAACTACTCTCCAGCAAAACCATTTTTGTAAATATAATTAGCAAACTGAATTTTCGTCGAAATTTCACCACTCATGGAGGAGATTAGGAGTGAAATTACTACAAAAAGTGATTTAATAAATAACTTTTATTCGCTGACTATATATTGAGGATATAAATATATATATATATATATATATATATATATATATATATATATATTTATAGGCAATCAGTTCAAATATAACAAAAACTACCTGTTGAAAAACTGTAATGCTGTTATTGTAACTCCATATTTACTGCCTACTTTTTATCAATTATTTGGCTGCGCTTTAGCGAAGCCTATCACTTGAGGTGGTGAAAAGATTGCACTTCTCTCTGTCTGTCCTACATGAACAATTCGTAAAACAAACAGACCTATAGAATTGTTATGAAAAGTAATTCAATGAACAACCTTTATAATATATCATGTATAATAATATCTCAATTAAAACACTGCATTTAAAACAATGTATTCCAGAAATTTCATTTGTACATAGACAAGAATGACCTCTTTGATGGTGAACATCCAACCATGGATCTTTGCTGAGCAACATTGAAGTATAAGGCTCGCACAATCTCTGTTTTGTCTAGTAAGGAAATGTAACAATTTATATTTTTTATAATGCATGTCTGCCTTCCTACCCGTAGAATATCTTGATAGTAAATGAGCAACCTTATATTTATAGTCTTAAAATTTGTGCCACGTTAGCGAAGCCTTTTACATTACATATGTTTAGTGTAGTCCTACTTCGTATATTTGTTTAAAAACTACACTCGTATTTGCTATACAAAACTTTGAAGGATAAAAAATATTAGTTCTTAAATATAAATGATTATCTTAAAGATTTAATATAGCAGAAATCAAATAATCCAATATAAAAACAAACACAATTTTTATACAAAAACTAAATGTTGAATTGAAAGCAAAATAAAAAGAACTATCCAAATAAAAGGAAAATAATAATAATTTGTATGTGATAATCAATAAATCTTTTAGTGTACAAATAAATTTTTTATAGTGTGGACATGTTAATATGGTAACTCACAGAATAATTAGGCCAATATCAGTGTTATCAGTTGGGGTGGGATTGATGTCAGCGCAAATGAGATGTGAACATGATCGTTGGCCTGTGAGAGAGGATATTGTGATGCACGTAGCAAATTTGTATTGTAATAGCGATGAAACTGTACGCCACAGTTTTACACATTTTGTCACATGTAGTTTTAAAGGTTTATTCAATGGAAACATTAATCTCATTTACTGCAATCATTATTAAATCATAAACGTCAAAACTTTGCATCAAAATACACTAAGTCTACTATTTGTGTCATTGGGTCTGCAAGCACAGTACCGTTGGGCATCACTTAGAAACCTCGTGACACGTTTTTCTTTTCAACTATACGTGAAAGAATCTTCTAACTCAACGGTTTACTCGTATGCTTTATAACTTAATATCCAATATGAAAAAGTGTTGAGTATATTGGTCTTAATTTTCCAGGGTTTTAAATATAAACTACAAAGTGCTTAAAGTTACTATGATAGAATGCTCGTGGCGTGTTCTAATATAAATGTAAAATTATATATATGAAAATTATATATATAATGTATATATATATATATGAAAACGGATTTTGTAAAAGATTTTTAAACAAATTTTAATATGTAAATTTTATTTGAACTTCTGAAAAGTACAGGCCCATTTAAATTTTAGCATATTTTTAATTTAGAAAAGCAAATAATATAAACTCCCAGAATTTTAGTGTTTTCTCTGTAAATACACAAAAAAAACTTGCACAACCCACTTCCAATCAAGTAGTATCTATATTTAACTTTAAATTGGCTTTTTTTAATTACTTTATCTATTTTAATTGTAGGCTAAATAGAGTAACAGTTAAATTATATTTTACTTATAGCCTTTTTCATTGAACTGGATTTTCTATTAAAATATGATATTTTTGTAAAATGATATTTTGCTACTAAATTGAAAATTCAGACAAAAAATGAACTTTAAATTCGTGTTTTATTTTTATAAATACGTGAAGAGCAATAAGTAATTAATACGTGGAATTCAGTATTACTATTAGTTTGAACATTGAAAATACTAACTGGTTTTAATACCTTCTTTGTACTCTCATTCATATTTTAAACTACACTTTATCTCTTAAGTGATGTAACTTTCTCTGAAAATAACTGACAAAATTAGGTGGGACTTTCCTTGCCTTGCAGCGAGACATTTTGAGAAACCTTGAATGTAATACCTCAAAAGGTTCAAACTTATCGTGGGGTCATGGATGATTTACATCATATGCATCCCATGGATGCAGGAGAGCCTTCAATTACTTCAATGCTGCTAACTACCATTACATTCTAGGACACAGAACCATATTAGTATACAATATATTACACACTGAGGTAGTGAGAAATTTTACAATATAAAATATATGATGCAATGGTTATACAAATTGGATATATGGTGGTCTTAAGACATATTTTTTCTGAAAGCTACGCAATGTTTTTTATTAATGAATCCTATTCCTATAACAAAGCGAAAAAAATTAATTCGTTAATAGTTTGTGAATTAAATTTTGTTCAAATTAGTAAAAAAATATTATAGATATAAATTTCCACAAATCCAGATTTCTTGTGACATGTCAGCCAGATTGGTTATTCATACACGTGAATTCTTACACTGCTAGCATTGCGTTTGGTATCTTAGTGACATAAACTCCATATAAGACCTAAAAAAATATTAAAAGACTGACACACTGATCTAATGTGTTGCAAAACCGGTAACATCCTAATTTTATTAGTCCAATATACAAAGCAGCAAGTAGTAAAATTAGCAAATATTGCGACCTGTATTATGTTAGAAATCCTTATAAAAATACCTCATTTCGATATATAAGTTTTATTTTAACATAAAGAAAAGATATTTACTGGAATTATTGTTTCATGTTATTGTGCCAAGGCCTACTAGGACAAAAAAGTTTCACAAAACGGATTGACTTAGCAGAAGTTTAGAAACTGTAAAACGAGCCACATTTTACAGATTCCTGACTGCATCTGAGACTTTCCAATAGCCTTTTACAATACAAAATTGTTATACGCAAGGTGAATTTCCATCCATAAGAAATAGGTTTCCTAGTCTAGAACGTTGTATATTTTTGGATCAACAGAATAACAGATAACGAGGATTTACAGTTTTGAAGTTACAAAGTCAATTTAACTTGGGCGTTACCTTTGGAGCTGACTTGTAATCTCAGTAAATCAGATTAAGATGTAAATTTTTCATTTCACTGTTGATGATTATATTTTTAAACTTGGATTGAAAAATGAGAACAGTAAATAACTTATCTTGCTGTTGTTTCAAACAATTCCTTGTAGATAAACCTTGACTGTTATAATATAATTTCCAAGAAAAGGTAAGCTTTAAAGACACGAAGTATTTCAAAGGTCATGAACCTTAGCTGTCAGCGATTATGGATCTTGAAATTTGGATTGTTTTCAAATAATCATTCATTAAAAAAAAAAAACTTAGTGCTTCTCTAAATAGTTTTTTCAATAAAACCCTTAACTCTAATTTTGATATGTACCGATTCCGAGACATAAGCCTGTAGTATCCGTGCCACATTTAGATAATATTATTTAAACCGCCACCAGAAGCGCAGGCAATTCTCTTGATTTACTATTTTCATCTTAAATTTCACTTTGCGCTCTCTGGTTGCATTTTATTTGCTTAGGCCCCTTACTTTTGTGTGATTATCCACACAACCACAGACTCATACAGTGAACATTTTTATTGTAAACTTATCGAGACTGGTTTATATCCGATATACTATCTTGTACTGGTCCTGAAGGGTACAGACTAATAACACAATATTTATCGTTTATTATTTAATAGCCTAAAACGGTAACTTTACTCTTTTTAGTAAATTTCGATATCACGGAGTATTTTTAAGTAAGAAATTTACAATACGGAAACGAATTCTGAACCATTTTAAAACCTTATAAAACTCTCTTTATAAAATAGAAAATTATCAATCTTAGTCTTTTGTATTATAATATTTATAATAAACTAAATTCATAAGGACGAATTCACTTACTGTGGCATCGTATGACATTTTAAGATTAATTTCATAATTCTTAATAAAAGTTGGCTTTCTTTCTCTTATTTTCTCATAATTTGGTATTAATATTCATGTTTTATTAATAAATATTGACATTTCGATACTTTGGTTATCATGTCATATACCGTATTTAATACAGTTGTTTGGCGTATGTGAAGAAGATATATGCATTTTGGTTAACTAAGGTTGCTTAAATAGGTATGTAAGCTAAATTCTGAGAAAGTTTAGTTTTGCTCCATTCCACTTTCCGCTTATTGCAGGGTCTGAAATCTCACGCTGTCACAGACCTGGCTTATGAAATATAAATAAATCGCCGTCTGAAGAGATACAAAAAAATGGTGACAAAGAAGTGTGCAGATGTCAGACTCTGCAGTACGCGGAAGGTTAAATGAAGCTGAACTCCACATTCACATTAAATCAACCCTTTCCACCTTACCTATGTATTTGTAACCTTTATTCCACCCATCGTAATGTTGTAACGGTACACCTTATTTCGAATTGGAGAAGTCACACTTCAGTTTCTTATGTTTATTCAATATACTGTACACAAGATATTAAAATAATTTTATAGTGATCAATATTTATTTAGAACCAATATGTATCATAAATCAACATAATATTTATCACCGGAAAACAATAATTTGATCTTTATCCATTAATAAGCTTCAAAATAGAAACAAATTTTCTTGATGTAAAAATTAAATAACAAATTTAGTCAAGGTATTAGGACTAAACGGCAGGAAAATTATTAAATGGATCGATATTTGAACAAAATTTCAATATTGCCCTTTTTAACGTCCTTATACAATAAAAATCTGTATGGGGAAATAAAACATGTTTTAAACTTTTGTAACATGGAAAAGTATAGACATTCTATTGCAACATTTTAATAAATTCATTCTTTTTTCGGAACTGTTAATATAGTATAAATTTTAAAGACACATAAGTTGACAAGATTGCTGTATTTATAATTAAATGTGTTGAACAAATATAAATTAGGTGTAAAATTGACTTGGAGCAAGAGGCAGACCGTAACTCCCTAACAGTGGGATGGAACTGTCAGGTCTGTTCCGCTCAATTATTCTTAGGCCAAAGTTTGAGAACCGTTTAACCGAACCGTGATTTGCACTTGAAGGGAACTTAATTTTTACAAATAAAGTTGTACATCAGCAAAACCAAATATAAATTGTCTAGATGAGTAAAACCTTGACTATTTATATAATCGTAGATCGTAAATATTATGTTTGGGAGTAAAACGTCACTTACAACTGGATAGGTATTGGGTTCTGGAATACTTTAGAAACTCAAATAAGGCTTTTAATAGTCTTATGTACAAATTCACACGTTACACGTACCAAACAATAGTATGTGTTCCGACACAACATAACAGAAGAAAGGATATTACAATGTAAAAGAGTTACAGAAAATACTGTTTTGTTAATCACACAAAACACTAAATAGGTTTCATTGATATATGTCATATGTTAATGTCTAATTTGGTTGTACTCTGTTTGTTTCTATAATAATACAAAAAAGACACAAAATTTACGTATCACAAAATGTTTTCACGTACAAAAGTAGTTTCATGCAGAATTTAATTTACACATATGAAAGTTTATCAAAATATCTTACTAAAAGATACATTCAAAATATAACATTAAATTGGTTTTCTTATAAGTGCGTAAATAATAAACTTCTACACCCCAACTCGATAAAGGGTTTCCGGTTATGGATAGTTAGATGCGTTAATATGCAACATGCATGAATATTTTAGGATGTATTAACCTTGTTTAAAATTTTTTTTATTCTGCTTTTTTATTGTCAACACCATGGTTACCCATAATTCCAAAAAAAACTATTGTCCAACTCTCAGCCAAATCCTATGGAATAACATACACAATAATTGTGTTCCCCGTTTAGAAAGGCAGCCTCAAGCTTTTTTACAAATTGTAAATAGTTTTTTCATATAATGAGCAGAAAGACAAACAGATATAAAAGGCAAGCAGACATAAATGGAATTTATCCATTTAATCATTTTTGTACAACTTATAATAAAAATTTCATATTAATTTATTTTCTATAATATTTTACAAAGTTTCACAGACTGTGCAGGTAACGTTCAAAATGTGTTTACTATATAGCAAACTATGCGGAGCAGTTTTGCAACACCAGCAACATCTAGTAATATTCATTAGAGCAAGTGCAGGCCTTTTTGCCTTAAATGATTTCATACTAGGAATGGAATACCATTATAGCACTTATTGCTGTGTGATGATTGTTTTAGTTTTAATTATATTGTTAGGCTTTAGAAAAAATGATTGTTAAAATAATATTCATACCACTTTGAAATTTTACATATACTATTTTTTATCCATATAAATCGTTATATTTTTATTCTATTCCTACGAAATAATTTAAATAGTCTTTTTATGATTTTTTTTTTTGTCTACATTCTACAATCAACAAAGTACGTTTATACTATCTATGTAACCAATGTTGACCAGTGCTCGCTAACATTTAGCCATATCAGCCATATTCCATGGAGTGACATGCATCATTTTTGTAATATTCGTGGTTCTTTATAAAATAATATTCGTGGTTCAAGTCATATCGTGTATTTTATCAGACGAATAGGCAGGCAAGAATAGAATTGTACCAACTCCTTGAGTCATAGCCTTTGGCGTTATAAAACAACTACAATATTATTGAAAACACTACATATAGAAAACTAAACCCCAAAACTTATGATGATGAAAAATGCATTGCAAATCATCCAAATGTAAAGTAAACACTCCTCTGTGACTTTATTTGAATAATAATGCGACAATTGTTTCGTCGTTAAGTCTATATGGAAGATATAATAACGGGATATGGTTATAATTTATATTTATGGCATTTTATGTAATGAATTAGCTTTAGACTTTGAAAATTAAATAATGTGTTTTTTTATTCAAATTTGTTTTATTAAAGCTTAGTTTAAATGGGAAGATTTATCGTATTTGAATTTATTTGTTAATTTCATTTGCTTGAGTATTGTTTTCTTTTGTTTTTCTAAGAAAGTTGGAGCCTCTACACAGGCAGTTCCTTGCCTTTTGAGGTCCTATTTTGTTTTCTTGAATTTTGTTTATTGATGTACCTTAGCTGTATTAATATAAAAAAAGACATGTTCATATTTCTTTAACAAAAAGTTACATTGTTTTATTTTTATTTTCATGTCAATTGTGCCTACAACTAAGGAGCAATGTTTGTGTTTGTGCTTAAGGTATAAATGATGTTTATATAATTTTACTATTGTACATATTTTCAAGAAAATAAATAATTTTTCTATTCTATTCTATTCTATTTTCTATTCATTTCTTATGATTTTTACGTTTCAAGTTACCTCTGTAATCATAAAAAAACATGCAAATCATGTAAGGAAAACATAAATGTGACTTAAGAGTGCATTGTGCCATTATTGGCTTTACTACACGTCATAGACGTATAAAAAATGTAACTTTAACAACAGTACTAGACACAAGATTGTTTCAGCTCTAATTCTCCGTTAGCCGACACTCATAGTAACAGCAACAAACTACAAATTAACTTCCGGGTTCGTACACGAGTGTTACCTAAACTTTAAAAAGTGTTTCATGATTAATAATGGACAATTAGTTGTTGCTCGTTACCTAACGTAAAAAATGTTTTTATTACGTAGAATTATATTCTTTTTCTATTCTATGATCTGTACTCAAATATACATTTAAAAATCAATGTTTAATTACGTCTCTAGTTCTTGAATATTGTATGTTCATGAATACGCAAGTTGAGAAATGTAATTATGTTTTGTTTTTCTTGCTATATCGTTCTTTAACATACTGATTCAAAGACAGTAGTTGAGATGAGAAAACCGTTTATCTTTGAAAATACGTTTGAACAACTCAAATAGGATGACATATAGCACACAAATATATCATAAACATTTCAAGCTTTGTTAGGGTTCTGTAAACAGATCAGAAACACCAGAGGAAGTTTCGAACTTTCAAGTGTTATCCTTAATAAACAGTTGTTTGGTAGAATCCTTGCCACCATTAAAATTAAATAAAAAAATTTAGCTAGTTTTTTTTAGATAGTTAACTATTAATTATTTCTCATTATGGTAATTATAATTCTGAAACTATAACATGGTAGTAAACTGGAATTCCTTAGCTTGCTTTATATTCAATTGATAAATTACAGAGTAACTAAAACGATATTCTTCAATGATAAAACTTTAAATTCTAAAGTATTTTCCAAGAAATGTTTTCATTGATTATCTGGTTGACCAATTTTATAATTCATATCCATTTGAAAACAATTTTCAGTTTACAGTACTATTGGGGGGGGGGGGGGAATATAATATCAACCTACATTTTCACAATGGTATTTTTATATTGTTGTATTCAAATCAATTACAAGTGATAGATAGTAAATACAAAAACAAAAATGTCTTGCTACAAAATGAAGAATAGTGTAAATGTATCCCAGCTATGCCTACTCTGAAGAGCACTTACATAACTGTATTCGAAGAAACCACGAGTTTGAAAAATCATTAACCATTTTTGTTTTCAATTGTAATTTATAAGGAAGATAAAAGAAACAAAAACTTACTTCACTTTCTTAATAATGAAAACATTTTTGATAAAATCTTAGGTCATAACGGATGTTTTACAACTAACCAAACATATACCAACAATTTATGAACAATTCTTTGTAATATAAAATAGTTTTGTATTTAACAAATAGTTTTTAAGTTATTTGACCTTGCACTTAATAAAATGGCCTTTCACCTCATTATAAAAGCTCATTACAAGTCAAAGAATGTACTTAAAAATCCACGTTAGATACAATAATTTAATAATAAAATGGAACAAGGAAAATTTTGGCTGCAACGAAAAGGTAATCAACAAAAATGTTCAGGTCAAGCAAGCATCTGACGTAAATTATTGATGGGAAAGAATTAACTAAAAATATTTGTTTTGTTGGAAATTTTTTACGACACTGTCACTTGTAAAATGATATAATAAAACACCTTCTATAAATAACCATCTCTACCATTGTACGTTCCATTGTTGTTCCACGTTTTACAACTTATTCAGAGACTTTAGAATGGTTGTGCGCTCATTATTTATTACTGTTTAGTTGTTGCTAAAATTCTTTTCATTGTTGCGTAATACACTTTGTAGCTGATGTAAATATGTATCTATTTAAATATTGAATGGCTGCTGTATTCACATCTTGAAAGATTATATTTTGTATCGATAAAAATTGTAGTAATTACATACAAGAGGTAATTCAAACTGATTATGATGTAATCTGTCTAGCACACAATAAAATAACTTAAAACTTATACAAAGGATGCTCATAATTAATAGTCATGTTCTTACTCATTCATAAGTTTATTCATTAGTTTGTTTAAAGTTAGGTTTTGACGATAGGATTGTGAAGAATGCAGAATTTTTTACAGATATTTGCCATCGTTTGTCATACAAGAAATATGTAACATTGCGTTTCTAGATATGCAATCTGATCTCTTCTTTAGTTGTATAACTAAACTATCACACAATGTAGATTTTAGTTACCGATGTCTTCTGAACAAGGAAAATACCCGGATAAATCAATTTCCTAAACTTTGAAACAATGTCGTGCAATATATAGTTTTTTGTTTCTATCAAACTTTATAATCTAATAATCTTCTTATGCAAGGATTTTACACGCCTTCTACATTAAAATGCCCGGTGATGTTGGTAAATTGTTCAGGAAAGTATGCCCTAACTGTCAGAACCACTGCCATGCCGCTGCATTGCACCGTACCTGTCTGTATAATGTGTTACGCGTGAGTGGGTACCTCTTCTTAACTGCTGTGTCATGGGCTTGCGAATGTTTTGATTACTCGTTTCTTCTAATCTTGACTGGGGATTTCTAAATAGAAACATTTTAGAATGAAACATTTTTAAATTACACAACACGAATATGTAATTTAATATAAAGTAAGAAATTGGAATTGACTCTTTATAAGTTTATCATTAAGTATAAGTTTTAAAATACTATATTGCTACGAAGTATATTTTGTAACAATCAATCTTGGAATGCCTTTTAATAAAACATGAAATATACGACGGGGAAGTATAATGAAACGGAGAAAATAATATTTGCATAATATTTAGATCTCTAACACTGTGCAGCTGTACATATTTGGCGATAAAAGGTGTGAAGATCCTCATTCTAAAAGTTTGTTAACACATGATAGGCTCAGCATAGTTCGAAAATGTCATGTATTGTTGGTTACCAGAATTATATGATTACGGATTAAACTTATTAAATAACTTATTTTAAAATTGTTAGTTTCCTTGTTAATATTTTAATTCTAGATATACATTTATAGCATAGCCCTAATTGCACTTTAAATCATAAGTTTTTAAACTTATTTGAATTAAGAGATTAATAAGCTAGACGAACAGCTTTTAATGATCTTCCATTTAAGTTTATACTGACGGGTAATCTGATGTGACAATGATTTCCATTTAAACAGAATAAAAGTTTTATTTGGCTTAAAAGATTGTTTTATAGTTTCAGTTTATTTATGATTTGTGTTACATATAACACTAAAAAGCTTTTAGTTATTTTTTTAATTTGTTTGAAACATTGCTTTAGATATTAAATTGTTTTAAATAAATGAATTTTTTTGTTTTTATTATACTATAGTAAGATCTAAATATTCATTTTCAATACATGACATTATTGACATGTTTCGTAAGACATAGACATAATTATTTACAGTAAAGCTTAACATGAAATAAAAAGTATACAATACATTGACTTTTTTTATTTAAAGGAAATTTAATAAATCGGCAGCGTATATTACTAAAACTACCACACAATTATAACTGAAGTTCGACGCTAGGGATGTACCAAGACTACAACGTGTGCTTTTTTGGTCTTCTTTCATGATATTCACAACCTTTTAAGAATAACAACCGCCCTCTCCGTGAGAAGTTATTGAAGCGTCATGTCGAGTTACGGCGTTATTGTCGTTGTCCTTCATTCATTATTCTAATGTCAACAGCACTGCACGTAGAAAGCATAGTATAGTTGCGATTCTAGTGAATTGACCCGAACAATGGTATCAACAATATAATTAGCCACCCTATCGTTTGAGCGAGTAAAAGAGACGTTAAGTTCACTTGTTTACAACCTAGTGACCACCTAACACACCACAGAAAGTGTCCGCGCCCTCACATTTGCCGTCCCTTAAGTTTAAAAGTTTCATTGGATGGTTCCAATATCTAAAAGGAACAATAGTTAATATCATTTAGATTTAAAATATCCCGAATTACTAGTAACGCTTTTATCCAGATGGTTTGAAAAAATTATTATAAAACTTCATTTCCACTCTTATCCAGAAATGTTATGTGAAATCCAACTAGTATAATGGTATCACAGTTTTACCAATGATTTAGCAAAATTATAGCAGTTTTTTTTTAATTTTTAAACTAATCGTTACTTAATACAGTATATAACTTTATTTTAGTAAATACTGCACAAATAGTGTATCTCCTTCAAATATCTAATACATACAAGTTACTTTATTCATTTGCAGTTAAACTCAAAATAATTTATACAAAGTACTTATCTAAGTAAAACCCTATTTTATAATAATTAATAACCAAATGTTATGTTTGCAAAAGGCCCTTAGTAAATGTAATTAGGAGACTTATCTTGTTATCTGTTGACATCATTAAAATACGCGTGGAAGTGAATTTTAACGACATCATTAAGGAAAACGCGCTCAAGTAAAGCGCAACCTGTGTGTAAATGACACTTAACTGACTCCATTTATATCTGAACGGTGTATAAATTGTGTTAAAAAAATATATACGTAAATAATGCTTTTTAAACATGGTCTTTTTTCACATGTTTTGACACGCCCTTTTAATAGAGTGACGTAATGTGACTGAGGTTTATGTATATCCCTAGTACTGTTAATCGACATAATTTTGTGTCAATGCCTCATCTGTAGTATTAACCGTCAAAATTTTGTCGGTCAAACATTCCCTCGTATAATTACGTTTTACAATATACTCCGGTAACGTATCGATATAATTCATGCACCATTGGATTCGGGAAGAAAAATGCTAGGGAACAGATGAGTTTTATTCCTCTTTTTATTATGGTTATGACGTAGCAAGCTTGTCATTTTGAACGTAAAAGAAAACGACGCAGTTTGTTGTGACCGCCATATTGCCGCTGCCGTTCTGTATCACTTTCGTGCCGAGCTGTGGATATTTGTAAGTTTTAATAGTTTTACGCGTGTTTTAGTGTCGTATTTAATGTGTAGTGTGTTGTTTGATGTCGTAGTAGTGTAAACATATATATTTTAGAATAAATCAATTTCTATTTACTGAAATATGTTTGAGAAATTACCGGCTTTGTGTAGGCTATGGCAAAATGACTTGGCTAAAATTCATTTCACATAGTTTGTTATTGTTTTCACTTACTAAACGTTATTTATAGCACTCTTTTAGCTCTGAAGTAACTATTTATTTGAGGTAAATAGATAGTTTTCACAATAAAATATATATTTCCTGTAATTTCTTTGGTTATATATAATAACTGTTTGGGTTATTCTATATGTTTTCAATATATTTAGTTATATTTATAGTTTTCTAACTACATAATATTTCATATTACTTAAAAACCATAAATTTATAAATTTTGATATAGTACAAGCTTTAGAAACGATTTTATATTTTTCTGAATGAAAATTTTTCACAAACTTTTTAAATAATGGCAAAATTTAACTTTTTTTTACTTTTCAAAAAATAATTGATGGTAATTATTTCATTAGTACTGTATATTCTATTTTGTTGTAAGTAATAAAATATGCAATATAACCTGTATTCATAGATAAATGTATTAGCAACACTTGTTTCACCAAAGTCTTACTTGTACACCCAATTTTCAGAATTTATACGCATCACTGCTTTTTGTTCTATAGCTTTATGATGCTTTCATAAATGTATATAATGTTTATGTTTTTCTGAAACTAGATAAAATTTGACACAGAATGGCTATCTCACTTATAAATATTTCTCACTATAACTTCATTTGCTAGGTATGGTCCCCCCCAAATTTAAGAAATATTTTTCGTAAATTTTATATTTGATTAAAAAAAGTGTTTATTAGAAAATTTTTTATGGTTAATTTTACAATATAGTGCAATTCTACGTTTAATTCTGAACACAAAAATATATACTCTTATTTATATTGCTTTTATTTTATATTTTTAATAATTTTTTTAAAAAAAACCTTGCGCGAAGCTCCAAAACAGCCCGACACTACAGGACGAAATGACCGCCAGTTCTAGGTATATATATAGTATATATATATATATATATATATATATATATATATATATATGCAGATTTTGGTGATGCTTCCTCCCCTACACTTTAAGATACAGCACTAAAATGTTTTTAAATAAATGAATAAAAGCTGTGAAACAGGGAAGTTACGTTGTACAGGGTGTTTACAGGAGAAATCTGCCATACTGCACAAGGTTATTCCTCCTATCAGAAAACATTCACTAACATAACATACTTTGCTATTGTATGCATACTCTATGCTACTAATAGCTATTGTCCAGGTTTTTTCAATTATATTAGAATCTGAATGTTAATTTTAAAAATACCTATTAACATAAACTATACTACCCTTAATAATACACGCAAACCATTTGCATTCAATCATAGATTAGTTTTTAATTTTTGTTTTAAACCTATGAAATGCTTATTCAATTTGGAACTTGGATTAGTTTCCGGAGGATTAGCTCTTATTTCCCTAAAATATTGGTTAAACCTTTTTATAAAAAATCCCATACAAGCTGTGAGATTACCTTCAACATTGATTCTTAGCAGATAAAACACGAAAGGTAAAAATGTTTATAGTCCAGGGTTATAATGTTTATAAGTTGGCTTCACTTTAAATGTTTCACTTCATACATTTTGCATATTGTAAAGTTGGCGGAAGATCTGTGCATCAGATGTAAAACGTAATGTAATAATGTTTCACCATGATATCAGAGCAAACTTTTATTTCGACAAAATTGCTTTATAAATTGTGTTAACCCTCATTTGGTTATTTAGAGAAACGAAAATAACTATTAATTCAGTGACAGTATGTGCAAGATACGTTTACTCACGTGTCAAATTATAATAAGCTGCACTATATTCCAAGTTTCATGGCCTGAAAAAGAACTCGTATAACAAAAAGATATCGTAGTAATCTATCTCTGAGTTTATTATCTGTGGGATGATAAATATGACCATAAGAATACTAAGGGTATGAATAGGACGATCTAATTTCTAACCGGATTTATTGAGACAAGTTACGATCCTTACGAAGACAAAAGTTGTGCACCGAAAAAATGTTGTAATATGGCAGGTAAACTTCAAGCCATCGTGTTTGATTAAAAATCAGGCTT
This sequence comes from Homalodisca vitripennis, assembly GCF_021130785.1. Lineage (NCBI taxonomy): Eukaryota > Metazoa > Arthropoda > Insecta > Hemiptera > Cicadellidae > Homalodisca > Homalodisca vitripennis. The sequence goes on along the minus strand of NW_025776235.1, from coordinate 52,612 downwards.
CCATTTTTCTCGTTTACTCCTAAGCACAGACCAACTTCGTAGAGGAATCTCTGAAGAAAAAATTCCAATTGATCGTAAGCTCATTCTTCATGTAGAATATCTTCTTCATCTTCTTTCTTTATGATTCCACAATATATGACAACAGACGAAACTTTCCTTCGGACTCAAGTAAGAGAAAGTAAACATATCAACTTAATATTATTAAACCATACCTTTGGTCAAACGTAATGGTGTCATGAATGATAACCTGATGAGCAGAGAGGTTAACATAAAAACAAACTTAGTTTTCCATATAAGATTAACCAATTTTTACTGGAAGGAAATATTCCTTTTTACGCATCAAGTTGTATTTATTCTTGTATATTACGATGTCTTAGCAATTTATGATTCTCATATTATCTCGTCACTTCTTTGATACTGGTAAGAAAATATATAAAATAAAATTACCCTAATAGGGAAATAATCTTAAAATTATTTAAAGCATTAGTACTAGCTTACGTCTTACTTAGATTGTTTTGGGAGCTAGAGTGACCTTTGTATGATATTACTTGTTCTTTTATGTGTAGGTGAATTTTTTAGTATTATTTAAAAACTTAAATGATAATTACACTGTGATTGACAATTTAAATTGTTTGATTACAATTATATGTGATTTTTTACCTTTATTATTTAACAACAATTTCACAGATTTGTATCTGTTGAACATTATAGATCTTAAAAACTTTAACAATATTTTATTTATTGCATTTAAGTCTAATCCTAATAATCTATATACATTTAATATTGTAATAAAAGTAATTTATTTAGTGAACCACAGTAAGACTTGTATATATAAGTCGGACTGGAAACCCCGACACGAGACCAACAGCACCTTGTGCTGTAGAATGGTTCTCCTTATTAACCTCTAGGAGAAGTTAAGCACTAATTTGATTACAGTATCCACTAATTTCTCAATTCCTATGTACGGTAATGTCATCGGGGTTACAAAACTGGTATTTGTTATGGTTCATTCAGTGTAAATAATCTACTTCTTTTATCAAATATTTGTCATTTCAACTCTTCTTCAGTGCACACTTTGCATTTTCAGAGTCTTGTTATTTATTAAGTATGAAGCAAGTTTCTGATTTCTTCTGTAAAAATATCCCCTTCATTTACAGTGGTATGTCAAAATCTGGAAGCCGAAATGCAAAGCAATATTTGCTGGCCTTGTAAATTGGTAGTTTCCTAACAGGAGACGAATAGATGAATGAAAGTAATCTTAACAGCTGGTTTCACGAAGTTCTATCTAGAGCTTTGTTAACAACTTTTTATTTATAACATTTTCAACACTTAAGGTAAAAGATATTCTCATTATATTATATTAGGGATAACATAACAACTTTCATAAGTAATGTTTGTATCTTAGTTATTAAGCTCATGACAGAATTTAAGTTCATATGAAAAGGTGATGTTCAATTTATTTAAATTTATACTTTTTTTCGTTTTAATTTATAATTCTAAGTAAAGTAGTACTAAGTTGGTAAATTATTAGTATATGTCATTAAAACAAATAATTTTTTTAGAATGAATCGACCTCTAAAGTATACATTTGTTTAATGGTAAACACTGTTGAGTTAATTTATCAACATCACCAAACCTTTAATTTATGTTTTGTTGTTCATGAATACGGGTTAAATAAAAGTTTTAAAAACACATAAAAAAGTAGTCGAATTCGATAATTATAATTTCTTGGCCATACCCAAACTAATATAATTTGAATTCAAAGTAATAATGTAATAAAAAATTAGTTTTACCACTGTTCTACCAAATTATAGAATATTGATTATTGTTGTTTTTATATTTATCAATTGAAAGTAGTACAATTGGAGAAAAATAAAATTAAAATGTATGTAAGTTCTTATATGATTTTTGGAGAGTCTATAAAAAATTTTTAAAATAAAGTCTGTCAGTATATGGCTATTATTGTATAGAATATAAACTGTTTGGTTTATAACAAAGCGTGAATATATAGAATGGACCGGCTATCCCATCCGATCTTTTTTCATAGCAGGTTGGAACGGGCCACTGGGATGCCGTAATTACTAGTGGATAGACAATTAACGGAGCATCGGTAGAGGTTTTCTCTTCCAGCACACACTGGTTTATTGACACTGTATACCATATTGTACTGGAACATACTGTCCATAAACGGATTTATTTCATTTCATTATAAGAAATGTATTGATTTACTTCAGATACGTACGGTAAACTGAATATACTCTGTTATACCGATAGATTCTATGATCGAAGCTTCCATATTTAAACTTTTAAGATTATATTTTTCAAACGTATAGTACCACTATTTTATACAGTATTAAATAGTGTTAATCGACGCATTGATTGTTTATGTCAATTATCTTTACGTTACTCAGGTTATTAATATTACAACACGGGATTTGTGCAAATCTTTCAATAAATCATTTATTTTTCTTAAGTAACATAACTTAATAATGTATAAAGTAATCGTAATATTGATTTAAAATTATTTTATAAAAATTTCCAAAATAATATGTAACTATTTTAAGGATAGCAATATTTTGCATATTTATAATCGCCTTATATTACACAAATTTAAAGAACCGATTCGAGCAGTGGCATCTCTTTTTCACGTTTTAAATTCGAAAAATTAACTTTTAGAATACAAAACTGTTACAGACATAACAAAGAAATAATAATTATCATTTTATGTTTTGATATATTTTCTATATTAAAACATAAATTCCTCAAAACTGACAAAGGTATATATTGCAAATTAGATTTGATGACGACATAGAGACATCTATATTTCTATATGTATTATTAGCATCAAAATCCATATTGTATAATATCATAAAAATTAATTAACATTATATTCTTAGTAATTAAAATTTGTATTTACGTTTCTTCCTGCGATTATATAGGTGCTATAGAAATCAAAAATAATTTTATCTCATGATATTCTGATAAACGCAACAAAACTGAAACATTTATTTCGAAACCCATATCTTTATGATTATAGAATTTATTTACGGAAAGTCCGTCTCACTTCAAGTGGAAATCTTCGGGCAGTTAAACGCGTCTCAAACTTCAGTTAAGGAATAATTGAGCGGAACAAATCCTACAGTTCAGCCTCTTGTTAGGAAAGTGACAGTCTTCGTCTCGCTCTTTTTATACAAAATTTTGGAGAAATTTTACAACCATTCGGTTTAAACATAAAACTGTAATAGCTGGTTTCTAATAGGGGCTTAAAAATACAACAATAACTTATTCTTTGGCTATGTTATTGTTATTGTTATTAATGTAATTCTAGTGCAGAAAGCTGATTGCAGAGATGCCTGATCCCATCCCTAGGTCTCTGATTAGACGGTGATCACGCTTTGTTTTGTGCGGACAATGGATCGGACCCCTCTCGGTTTCTGCTGGAACAAGTAGCATCCCCTTGCCGACCAGAATGATTGTTGGTATTTTCTCGTGCTTAACTTTGTGCTGGAGAGTGTGTCTGATCTCTTTATCGAGGTTTGGGCCTCTTATCCCCTTATGATCCTCTTTTTATTGTCTTGAGTTTGTAATCTACTGATAGTATATCTCTATAAAAATAATTTGATTATCGACGAGACATTTAATTAAATTGAGATATCGAATAAATTGCGAGTACCAGTAATTTACAGTAGTAGTTTGTTTGCATTACTGCACTATGGCATCCAACCAGTATAAAACATTGCTTTAACAAACTTTTCAAATTTTTTCAATTTGTCTACATAGTAGTCTACCTACTTAATTCTGCATCAGTTAGTGGAAAATATATTATATATTATTTCCTTTGGGTAAAATACTATTTCTTACTTTTTACTAATCGATATTAACAGAGCCCTCATTAGTGAGTTTAAATTGCAAATATAATATGAAATTTTTATGTACATCATTTCACCCTGTAACTTAAGAAGTGCAATATACTAAGATATAACATTTTGGCAGCATTGTACAGTACACTGTACCTAGAACAAAAGAGTCCTGTACCGTTGTGATCTTATATTAGAGAGAACAGTTATTGAGACATTACAGCATATTATGGTTTTACATCCAGAAGTAAGGGCCAAAAAACCGCTGATTATGGCAGGATTTATCTGGACATTTACTTATTTTCATCCAGAAAGATATATTCAAACTGAAATTACATGAACTAAAACACACCAAGCTATTTGTGTTTATAGTAAATATATGTTACTTACATTTTATACAAACGGTTTATGTATGTAAGCGTTATAAATATTTGGTTACTACAGCTAAATGTTTATTTATTTTCAAAAAACTACACCAAACAGTAATAATTGATAAATTATAAAGTGCTACTAGGTTACCTCAGGGGCGGTCTAACTTTCGAGGCCGTACGGGTAGTGGCGACCCCGAGGTACCCTAGCTAATGCTCCAGATCCCTTCTCTTCTTGTTCTGGAGGCCTATGGCTGGCACACTTTTCTATGTGTCAGCCTATCTCTCTTCTTCACTCTCTTCTATTTGAGGTAAACTTCCTCAACCCTTCGATTTAGTTTTCCTTTCATTTCTCCCACTAGGGGCCAAGCCACGGTGGAACAGCATAGGCCAGGGCTGAATGGCTGGTGGCAAACCAGTCTTTACTATGCGGACTCTGGACACCGGCGACCCTCCAGTTTAAAAGCAGCTTACCCAGGCATGCGGGGCTCTGTCTGGGTCGACCTTCCATTCCCTAGCTACTCGTGGGAACATCATGGAAAAAAAACAAAAACCAAAACCAACCAACCCTTGAAACAGTTCCTGAAGCTGTTTCTAACCTACCTCTTCCTGCTGAGGTAGCTCCTGAAGCTACCTCGCACACACCATCACCTGGTAAAACAACTCAAGAGGTTGTTATGCCAACATCCCTACCTTCTTCTCAACAAAGTGCCTTAGGAACACAGGAGGTTCCATTGCACACTGAAGCTCCCATACATGGCAAGGCTTTATCTGAGGAAGGTAGTACAAGCGCTGAGGAAGCAAAAGCCCTTCAAGATGTAGAAGATCAGCTCCTCAACAGCCCAAGCACTCCCATGTCTACAGGTACGCTAGATGATGCCACAGAGCAACTCGGCAACCTCAGAATGAAGAGGCCTAATCTCACCACTGCTCAAAGGAGAGAAGCACTAAAGGCTAAACTTCTTGAAAAGGGTGAAGCTTTTGACCCTTCCAAGTGGAGGAGGGGGAAAAAGAAGAAAAAGAACCCAGAACGGCAGGAGGTCTCAACTCCGGGCCCAACTGCGGGTACCAAGGCGGGGGGGGGGTCGGCCAAACGCCCCAGAGGCACCTCGGTCACCCCACCCTCCGCTGAGGGGCCCGCAAAGAAGGCTAGGAGGGAAACCCAAAAGCCCGAAGCCCACGATTCCGAGGCCTCTGGTAGCACACCCAAGGCTACCTACAGAGAGGTCGCGGCGATCAAAATAGCCATAGCCCTCGAAGGCTACCCAGAGGCGAAGCTTAGTGCAGAGCAAGAAGAAGCCATCGAGGACGCAATTATGGAAGAAATACAACCCCTGGAGGATGGTTCCGTTCCATCGTTTGCGGGCACCTACCTAGAGAAAGGTGTTTTAATTGCTTCCTGCATCAACGAGCACACCAAACGTTGGCTGGAAGAAGTTATAGAAAGAATAAAACCTCTGGGAGATGACATCTCTCTGAGAGTGGGTCTGCGTAAGGACATCTTGAGGTCCACTAGGGTGTTTTTCAGAGCTCACCCGAAGCTTCTGAAGAAGACACCTGAAAAGGTACTTGAAATGTTCAAAAAGCAGAATCCCAACCTAAATGTAAACGAGTGGAAAATCCTTCCATCCAAGCCAGATCCGAAAGGTTACGGATTCGTCTGTTTCCTGGACGAGGTCTGCTACAAGGCTGTGAAGGCTTCCAACTGTAGAGCCAACCTAGGACTCTGGCAGGTCTCAATTGTCTCCTCGACAGTCAAGGACAATGCCACGAGTTCTACAAATCAACCTCCAGCACAGTAGGGCTGCTTCGGCAGCCTTCTGCCAGTTCTTCCTCCAGGAGGGATTCGATCTGGCATTGATTCAAGAACCATGGCTTCACCAAGGGAGAGTGGCGGGCCTAAATGAAACCAAAGGTAAGTTAATTTACTGTACCTCTCTAAGGAATGTCAGGACCTGCATCCTGTTGAAGAGAGGCTTGGATTTTCTAACCCTCAACGAATTCTGCTCCAGAGATCTCACTGTGGGCACACTGACCTGGAAGAATGGAGGCATAGTACAGAGCACAATTGTAGGCTCCGTATACTTGCCATATGATGCCAGGGAACTCCCTCCATCAAGAGACCTAGAGCTCCTGGTGGAAGAAGCACAAGCTAGACGTCAACAACTTCTTCTAGGTTGTGACGCCAACGCCCATCACTCTGCTGGATGGGGCAGCACCAACACTAACCCCAGAGGTGAGGCACTTTTACAATTTCTTCTAAGCAGGGACCTATTTATATGTAATAAAGGTAACCGCCGCCCCACGTTCGCAACACGAACTAGACAAGAAGTTATTGATATAACAATCTGCACACAAGGTATACTTGGAATGGTTGATAAGTGGCACGTAAGCGAAGAGGCCTCATTATCGGATCACAGGTATATCCGCTTCAACTTGCAAGATGAGGCTGCAGAGGTCCTCTATCGCAATCCCAGCAGGACTGACTGGTTGGGATATAAGTCTGACCTTCAGTCACAGTTGGGATCGGTAGGCGGAAGGGTGCGATACTTCACAGATATAGATCAGATAGCTTCTGACCTGCAGAATGCTATAATCAATAGCTTCCACGACAATTTTCCATTGCGACGGGGGAAGAGTCGAACCAATACTAAGTGGTGGACTGCGGACCTCGCTCGCAAAAGGGCTAATGTTAGGAAGCTGTACAATCAATGCAAAAGGAGCCGTATCTGGGAGTCCTATCATAGAGCTCTAACAGAATACAGCCTAGCAATTAAAAAGGCAAAACAAAGTTCCTGGAGGCAGTTTACACAGAAGGTAAATGAGTTAAGCGCGGCAGCTAGACTGCAACGTTTACTAGCCTCAGGTCCAACCGGTCACTTGGGATCTTTAAGGTCCCAGGGAGGTCAACACATTTCCGGGTCTAGTGATAGCCTCAAACTTCTCCTTGAGACTCACTTCCCTGATTGTATCTTTGAGAATGACAACACTGGAACGTCTGGTAACCATGAGGCAGGCTCACGGCCAAGAGCTTATCGTGGTAGCTGGGCCATTGCCAGAAGGATTGTCACTCTCTCTAAAGCCAAATGGGCAATTTCTAAATTTGCCCCTTTCAAATCTGCAGGAGGGAATGGAATCTTTCCGGCCCTGCTTCAACAAGGGCCGGAGAATCTCCTTACCCTTCTATGTGAACTATTCAGGGCGAGCCTAGCTTATGGGTACATACCACAAGCCTGGCGTCTCAACAGGGTGGTCTTCATCCCTAAAAAAGGGAGAGCGGACTATTCTGTCCCTAAATCTTTTCGTCCCATAAGTTTATCTTCGTTTCTACTGAAAACATTAGAAAGACTGGTGGAGAGGCACCTGAGAAAGGGAGTTCTCTCAGACACTCCCCTTCATCGCAACCAACATGCATACCAGCCAGGCAAATCCTGTGAATCAGCACTGCACCAACTAGTCAGTAGGATTGAGGATAGCCTGTCCGTCAAGGAATTGGCATTGTGCACCTTCATAGACATTGAAGGAGCTTTTGACAATGCTAAATTCACTGCAATGATAAGTGGAGCACAGCGACGTGGCCTCGAGCCAGCTCTGTGCCGGTGGCTTAGGGCCATGCTGTGCTCCAGACGGATCAGGGCCGATCTCAATGAAGAATCGCTCGTGATCGCACCCACAAGGGGATGTCCTCAAGGAGGCATCCTGTCACCTCTACTGTGGAATCTAGTAGTAGATGGTCTACTTGAGGACCTTACTAACAATGGAATCTATGTCCAAGGATATGCAGACGACATAGTCCTTATGGTACAGGGAAAATATACAAATGTTGTTGTTGATATCATGAATACCAATCTTCAACATGTATACAACTGGTGTCAGGGAGAGGGACTGAAAGTAAATCCCTCTAAGACAGTAGTTGTACCATTCACTAGGAAAAAGAAACTAGAGTCTCTTTCTAGGCTGAAACTCGCATCCACACAGCTTGAGTGGTCAAAGACAGTCAAATATTTAGGACTGACTCTAGACCATAAGCTTCCGTGGAATGATCATCTTAACAATATCCTGCACAAAGCAAAGTGGGCGCTCATGACGTCCAGGAGACTTGCAGGAATCTCAGGGGGCGTAAAACCCCATATAGCACTATGGCTTTACAAAGCAGTTGTAAGGCCTCAAATCACTTATGGTTCATTAGTCTGGTGGACAAAGGTGAATCAGGTAACTGCCAAAGCCAAGCTTGAAAGCTTACAAAGGCTTGGTACAATCTTTGCAACCGGAGCATTCAGGAGCAGTCCCTCAGCGACCCTCAAGGTGGCTTTAGGACTTCTACCTCTTGATGTCCATATAAAAGCTGAAGCGCGTAAGTCAGCTTATCGGCTGGTGGTTGCTGGCTTGTGGAGGAATGGCGCGTCTAACGCGAGCCATGGCGCCATCACTGAAGCTGTAAACCCAAGCGCTATTCTCGAAATGGTCTCCGACATAATGAGAACGGAGTTCGTATTTAATAAGCCATTCTCTGTTGAATTCTACTCCAGAGATGAGTGGAAATCGCAAGATAACATCCCAACAATAAGAAAGAGCTTTGTCTGGTACACGGATGGCTCGCTTATTAAGGGTAGAACTGGATATGGGAGTGTTTAGTCAATCCCCTAGAACTGCCCTTTGCGGCAGTTTGGGTCGGAACTGCTCCATATTTCAAGCCGAAATCTATGGTATCCTAGCCTGTGCCAACCTAGGCCTCACTAGAGGGTACCAGGGAATGAACATCTGTATAATGTCAGACAGTCAGGCAGCTCTTAAAGCTCTTGACTCCAACAGCATCTCATCCATGCTTGTGTGGGAGTGCTTTAACACTCTCTGCAAGCTTGGATCACGCAACTTTGTGCGTCTTGGTTGGTTACCGGGCCACACAGGCATAGGTGGTAACGAATGCGCCGACAGGCTTGCCAAAAAGCGGAGCAAGCATGCCATACACCGGTCCAGAACCGAGTTGTGGTATAAGCAAGTCAGCCGCTTACCAAAGTATAAACAAATGGTCCAGGAAGACACACCGCTTGCGGTGGCAGAGTCACCAAGGACAAGCACTCGGCAAAAGACTGCTTGCTGATTCTAGCTCCGGCTTCACCAGATGGCTGGTGGGGCTGGGCAGGGATCGGGTTAAGCAAGTGATTGCCTTGATCACTGGACACGGCCACTTCAGGAAACACCTAAACACTCTAGGTTTACGACATGAGGACTTGGAGTGCAGACTCTGCAATAAGTCTGAAGAGACTGCAAAACACATAATACTAGACTGTGAGAGACTGGGAGCAAGGAGAAGGGCTCTTTTCGGTGATAAACAACCAGGCGACGAACCAGATGCTAGTATCGGGGAAAAGCTTCTTAGCCTAATTAAGGGCACAAAGATAGGCTTACCCCTCTAACATCAAAGGGGCACACAAAAACCTCAGGTTGACGTGTGAGGATCTGTGAATCCACCCCAATACCCCAAAGCAAAAAAAGGTTACTTTTGTTGTAATAAATATAATAATCAAAGGCTAATGTTAACTACAAATGATACACTAAAAATACCAATATCTAGGTGTTTCTAGGATCTATTGAGAATATAACGTATTCATAATTTTTTTAAAGTTATGAACTTCCTTGAGACCAGTTTTTTGTATCTTAATTTATATTTATTTTTAATTGCATTACAGGCTTTGAGACATTTAATAGATTTATTTAACATTCGTCGATAACATACTTTCGTATAAAAACAGTGAGAAATATGATAATCAGTTCTAATTTTTTAATCGATTATCAACAATAATTATTATGGTCTTGTGAAACATGAGGAATACTGTAAATGGTGTTAGAAATCAACAGACATTGTATTGGTATTGTCTCAGAGAGACTTGTTAAATCACTTGTGGAAAGATAAGTGAGCTGATACCAGCTGGCCAATATCAGTGAAGAGCTGCAATATAGCTTCAGCCCACTCCTGATCGTTGTTCCATAACATCGTCTGTTTCTGTTGTAATCGACATTAGTTTCGCACAGTGTTCGATAAACACATTATTTGAATTTACAGGAGCAACTGCTTTCCTCATCATTCCTTGTAATCATGAATTCCTACTTTCTCTCCTTTGAATAATAAATTACTTATTGATATTGAATTAGAAAAACAAGCAGAGTAATATTTATCTTTATTTTACGTACCTATGATTTCTTATTTGTAATTATTATTGGCTGAGCGTTAGTTCCAATCACCAGAGGGCCTAGAAAACTAAGTGTTTTCTGTCCATCTGTCTATCGATTTCACTGATATGTAGTGTACTTTTGCAATGTACTTCATCTTGTACTCCGTTCGGGAACTGATAAGCGGTGCAAACCTGCATTATCTTATCGCTACGCGACAATCTGCGAGGTAGTCAGACCGAAGATACTCGGATGATAATCTTTAACACACTACCGTATCTATAAAAGTGGCAGCAACAATGAGCCTTCTGAGGACTAATAACAGTGAGTAAAATGCATTATTTGTTACTTACAAAAAAACACCTGTATACTGTAATTAAAAGTGAATGACGATAAAATTACTCCAATTTAGGTAAGGAATTAATGGATTTGTGGAAAACCTCACATAGTGGTTAATAAAAGGGTGTATTGTATGAGTTGCAATTACTTAATATGTGCATGGATTAACCAAGATTTATGGTATTGTAGATTTGTTGGTTATATTCCTTAACCACAATATACTATGTATTTATCCTCTACTGTTTGTAATTGACTAATATTCTACGTTTTGGTTTAACAAATCATAGTCTGGCCAGTGTGTAGTATTATTACCATCAATAAGAATGTAGCAACACCAGGTTTCTATGAGCTTGAATCTATAGGAATGTAGGACTTTATAAATAGGAAACATTTATAAAAGTAAATTCTACTCTGAACAGATTGCCACTTGACGTTGCAGGTATACGTTTTATGTAGAAGTGGGAAACTGGGCCACATCACAGTAGTTTCAAACTATCCACCAGCTGTACATTACCTGTTCAGCAGTGTTACAAGTAGTTCATTATATAGCCTAAGTTAAACTTGCAAAATGTACACATTATTTTAAGTATTGTTAGTATTTTATAACATACAATGATATGAACCTAATTTACTTTAACAATTACTAAATTTAAATGCACCCAAATAATACAAATGGATTAAATGTGTTGAATAATTTACAAAGTGTGTAAAATATCTACTTATAAAAATATGGCATATTTTATTGCTGAGGATATTTTATTGATGGAGAACATTACTGACTTTAATATCGTAATGATAAAATTAAAGTAATTAAAATATATATCTAAGAAGAAGGAAAATTTCCAAAATATTAAAAATATCTTTTGTTTTAATCGAAAGACTTTTGTCCTATTACATCTAAGTTCATTTCTGATATACATTAATTGTGATAGTTTAGACAAATTTGTATGAAACTCTATGTATCGGTACGATAAGAGAGTACTTGAAACGGATATTTATAAAACTTCGTGTGATTTATTAATAACTCTATAAAAGATGGAGCCTAGGGCCAAGACCCTTAAAAACCCACGTAATTTCCTTGCAGTTTCAAGTCCCAAAACACTAGTTTATAAAGCACTAATAATTCCGGAAGTCCTGGAAAGCCATGCATTTCTACCAAAGTATAGTTAGTAATATACTATGTAATGTGTAATAAACAAAAACAGATCTTGAGGTAAAGTGTTTCCAAGAGATAGATCCTATAGGCCAAAATTCTTTTTCGCAGTTCCTATTTTTCATAAACATTTTGTAATAAATAATACTGGCGTTTACGAAACCATGGAGTGCTGGTTGTCTTGAATATTTTATCAGCGCTCTTTTAGGTAAACTTGGAAGTTTTAGGGTGAATACGTCTTATACCTTATAGTCTTATACATTTTACACTGTATAACTATTAGTAGTACGTCAGAAAAAGAACACGTATTTATATTAACTGCATAAATAGTGTAATGTATTTTTGTAATTCATAAAACTCACTTAAATTGAAATAATTTTTAAATTTTGAAAGACATTCGATTAGTAACCTGGCACCTGAATATAGCCATGCAAATGCTCATTGTACACCAGAGCTATCATTACATATTTGCAATGTGAAATATGTTCTATAAATGAACGAAGAAATTAAGGAAGATAATGAATTAAAGTTTTGGGATTCCAGACCTGCAGGTTTAAACATTATTGTTTCTTGATTTTCTAATTTTATAAGAGGTATAACGTTTTCAGTGCTTTTAGTAATGTTTTTATCCCCAAAATTCAGAGAGATAGCTACATTGTTCAAAAGTCGATTAACAAAAGCTGTTAAAGTAAAGTAAACAATATGAATTATATTTAAAATAAAAAAATTGTTGTGTTCCGATCATACTCATGGATGGTCTCATGCATAAGAAAATGTTCTATTTATATATTGATCAATAAAAAACACACTAATGTCAATTTTCACGTTCATCTATTTACGCATTTAATTCAATATGTATATATAAATTGCAGGAGATGCTCAAATATTTTAGTTTTTGTTGAAAGACAGTAATATATGTTCATCAATACTCTCATAAGTATATCCCGTAATTATTTTTGTCCCCACATTTTCAAAAACTTACATTGAAGTCAAAAAGTATAAATGCATACATTAAAACACATCGAACACAAAGTGCAGTACTTTGTAGGATGGGAAACTTTGTAATTTTAAGTAATAGTTATTCTGAACTAAAGGCTGAAGATTGAAATAAATTGTAATGTGTAATGCATCATTCTCTTAATTGCAAAGGACTTAAAATAACTTTTAAAGTCTAAACCAGCAGCACTCTGAAATTTCTTTTATCCTAAATTCACTTTTACACAACATTATAACCTTTAAAAATCTAAATGTGAATATTTCGTAAGTGTGTTTCGATCACGCAATCACTACTGTTCAAACAAATTCCAATAAATTAAAATTGAAGTATTATTGATGTAATATATGTATATTTATGTTTCACAGTTATAATTGTGACTTATAGTACTTATTACAGGCGGCATTAAGAAATATCCAAGATGTTATATCTCAGGGCTCGACCTTATGGGCCCTTTATAATCTTATTAAAGTATGAAATACAAAAATATGGTATTCAACTAGATACTATGGAAATGTGCTTGAAAGATTCAGTTATTAATTTGGTGCTCATTGAAAACGTTTTTTTACTCTGACGGGCTCTATCACACTGCCCTTAAATATAAACTACAATATGAGTAAGAATTCTGAGATGGATATATTTTAAATTCCAATTACGCCATTTCAAGTATTTATTTTATTTTACTTTATGGTTGAGTCATGTTTAAGCTAACTGTGTATCTCCAGACGTAGTTGGTATCTCGTAACAATAATTAAAAAATAATAATGAGGTAAATTATTAGACTGGTTTAAATGTAATGCATAAATTGCAGCACTTTGTACAATGCACTTAGATTTTTATTTAATCTAGCATAACATTTAAAACATAGATTCTATATAGTATTCTTACATGACACCACCATGTAAAATAGTTTCTGTATGTTTAAAGACATAGTGACATTACTTCTCTATCCCGTATGTACAGTACTTAAGAAGGTAGAGTTGTAAAACAGAAGTGAGGATCAAGACACACCGATCACTTGAAACTTACTCACGCTCCTTATTTCAGATGGAATCTTTCCTGTATTTGAACAAAAATTTCCGATCCCTTTTTGTTCATTGCCTCGTTTCCTACGTTTTATTCTAAGATGAAAACTTAATTCTTTCATAATTTTTGTTAAATTTCTAATTATATCTCACCAATTCCAGACATTTCAAAGCTATTGTTTAAAACTCTTTATCGATACACTAATTCTGAATGTTAAAAACCAATTACATCATTTTTTTAACCAAGTTTTTATTTATTTTTATTTTATATTTTATCTATTTAGATTTGTAACCATACGAAAACATACCAACATCACATTATTATTTTATATTACTGAAATGTCATAGTGATAAAAATATTACTATATAAATTTTGTATGAATCGAAGAATTCAAAGAGTACATAACACAAAATAGTTATTTGTGTAAAAAAACTGACAACGAATATATCCGAAAATACGAAAATAAAAATTTAGTTTCTTACAGGCGACAAAACATTGAGTAAAGAACTGATTCCATAAAAACTCCATTACGGATCTAAGCAACCTTCTCCTAGAATTACGTTATCTTCACTGCCTCTCCCAGCTTACTAGGATAAGCTCTTGATGGTAGAGATGAGATACACAGACGTTTTCACAGTTTTGTAGCGTGGTCAACTACCTTTTCTTCAACAATTTGTTGTAATAGCTAAATAAAGCTTAGGCTAAATATTAACTGAACCTAATTCTAGTTCCAAATATACACGTAAAACAATAAATGTATGCCATCATAGAATGCGTGACATTAGAGATTTTAAAATAGGTTTAGAATTAAATGTGTGTGTGTGTGTGTGTGTGTGTGTGTATTCTTACCGAAAATAAGCCGTAGACTCTAATCATTGGCATAAATCTTGTGTGTTTTCTAAACATTATTTGATACATTATCATTTTTGTTTATATGTACTACCTACGTAAGTCTGTTCTTGTAAAATGCGTTTAAACGAACATTCCTGACGTATAAATGAAGTCTCGATCACGAAGATGACTGCAAATAATCCTAAGCAGACCAATTAATAGATTGAACAACAGATAGTGTTTGTTTACCACATTATCTTAACTATTGCTTACATGTGTCGATTTAGAAGGAGAGATTTATCTACATGCATAAATAGTTCGCTTTAGGAAACCTTTTGATGATAAAAATTAATTATTACAATTTCGAGTAAAAAAATCTTCATCTTCGTTGTAAATCGATTGTTTATTGATTTGGCTATATTAATACTGGTTTAGATTTATTATATCCTACGTATAAACGCTCCCGTTTTCACAGGATATGTACAATGTACATAACTACAAATTTACACGCTATTTATTTTCCATAGAGGTATAAAGTATCTTAAATCTACGAAAAGGAAAGGAAGGGTAAATAAACCGACTTTCCAATCGAGTATCGCCCGTGTCAGGATCGGCTCTTTCTCTACCTGTCAGGTGCAGGCTAAAAGGAGCCTTACAGATGCTCTGTTTTAGAGAAATAAAACTTGTATATTTTCCTACTGTTATTTGTTACTAAATTGACATTTTCTCACAAATACGGCTGATAGTTGCTTGATATTTTTGTAACTTTGCAATATTATACCTATACTAATCATAATTATGTTTTTAATTATTACAGTAGTAATGAAGCAATAGATTCATCAACATAACATTTTACACTTTGTGTGAAGTAACTATCCAGCAATCCCTCACACCTCCATTTTCCATTTTAGAAATCATAATGAAACGTCTAGTCCATAGTCTTTATATCAATTATTATTCTGCATACTATATTAATCTAACCTAGAGAGTAGACGTAATTACGCAATACTTAATGCCATATTTAATACAAATTATGTTGTACTTAGCTGATTCTTGGATTAAAGGACTTTTCGTACATTCATTTTAGCTTTCGTGGATTATAGTCTAGGAGGAAATGAATAGCCATTTGAAAAGTATAAAACAAACTGGTCTTTATTCAAATCGATAGAGGGGTCTTTATAGCTAAGCAAGAAGTTTATCGCCAGCCACGATACTTTTAATGAGGTCACAAAATGGGATGATTTCAAGAATTTTAAATATTCGAAACATAAATCTTATTTCAGCTTGTGTTTTTTTCCAATTATGCTTTTTAATTAACTGTTTTTTATGCTTTAAAGTAAATAAAATGTTCATTAATAATCGATATATCACCGTTAGACATCGAGATAAAGAAACTGACAGTCTTTTAGATTTGTTTATTTTGCTTTAATTTACATATCTGAAAGTTAGTTTTGAGTGTGCTAAGGTAAGAAAAATATTATCTAAGAAACAAAATACGAGTAGCATTTTATATGTTTAACCATATTAATAACCTCTCATTGTAACCTCCAGCAAAACTGACATAAATAACGATATGTTTTATTCTAAACGAAAATGTATGTATCAACTTTAAGAAAATCTAGTTTTTGAGATTACAAAATAAAAATTAACTATCGGCTCTTGGAGTAAAAGGCGATTCATTTAAAAGGCGGAAGACCTAGAATTATTTACAGACTCGATAATATTTTTATTATTATTGATTTATTAATTCTTTAATTCCTAATATAATGTAAACAACGTCTGTTTATTGTTTGTTTTGTATTAGGCTGAATGAATCATTACAATATTACATAATAATACCATTACATTATATTTTCCAGATACATGTAAAAAGTCCGTAATCGTTTGTTGACTTTTTTATACAAAAACCATTTTCTAAATACAAATACCAAAACTTTATAACAATAATCAGTCCGTTTAAAAAAAATATTTTTTTCTCTATAACAATTCTAAATGGCGTCCAGTAGCGGCACTATACTAATTGCTACTGAAACATGTTCATGTGAAATTATACCGATACAATTCGCGAGTTTTTCAAAAATTGAAATGGGCAAAGGTACCTTCGTGTGTACATTATTTTATATCGGTGTTTTGAGAATTTTTAAATAAAATTGTAGTTTAAGGAAGGGTTTTAGTCCAAAATGCATATTATTGTATATTTTGTATTGTTTTCAATGTACAGTCTACATGCATATACAAAAAGTAATCGACTGTTGATATTTTTTACAAAAACTGTTTAATAAAG
This sequence comes from Homalodisca vitripennis, assembly GCF_021130785.1. Classification (NCBI taxonomy): domain Eukaryota; kingdom Metazoa; phylum Arthropoda; class Insecta; order Hemiptera; family Cicadellidae; genus Homalodisca; species Homalodisca vitripennis. The sequence goes on along the minus strand of NW_025776235.1, from coordinate 35,589 downwards.
TGATGCAATCTTAAATTCAAAATCTTAATATAAATAAATAATTGTAAAGTTTTAATAGAGGGGTTTTTGCCATACAATCCTATATTCGCCAAAAGACTGAGCTACAGAACATGATGTAGTTAAATCTCCATACATTTGAATGTGTTGTTACTGGAACCTGCAATGGAGATAGAACCAGAGCAAACAAGACGATATTGTTGTCACAGAGGTCCATCAAGCCTATATTTGAAGCAGCCTAATGTCATCATATGGAAAATACCTTAATAATATGTAATATAACTGATAAATCCTTTTTCCACTCTTTCGTAATAAAGAACGATAAACGAGTTTAAATATATTTCATTTCCATATTTTGTAATCAGATTATAGGTAAATATGTCTTCTGTGTACGTATATTTTGCTTATTACATTAATAATTTAATTATGAATGCAAGTTTTTTATGCCGTTTTTCTTTGCTTTATTTAGTTATCATTAAGGTCATCTTTGAAAAAATGAGACTCCTAACAAATATAACATGCAAGAAAAGGGTTAAAATACAACCCTAATATCTGATTGGGTAGAAAATAGATAAATAACAAAATTATAATGGTTGTGCTATTGTTTAGTACATGATTTCTAGCTATAGTTTTAACATAAAAGTTAAGTACTTTACGGGTTTCATATTGGAATACAATTTTTATGTTAATATTTTAAGCTTAAGAAAAAAATCTATATCCTCGACAGAATTTCTTGGATATTTTACGCTACTATTTGTGGAAAAAACTATTATTTTAGGTATATGATATGTGGTATGAGTGATTGGTATTTAGATGCGTTTCATGAAATTAGAATAAATCCTAACTAAACGAATGCTATTTGGTTGCAAGGATCCAATAATAATCTTCTTCTTTTTTATTGCTTTGCTTATACAGTTGATTAATCATTATTCTTAATCCTCTAACCAACTTTCAAACCGGTTTCTTTGAGACAAATTATGATCCATTTGAAGAAGAAAGTTGTGCACCGGATTACACGAAAGTACCAAAGTACGGCTGGTAAACTTCTAACCACTCCGTCTGATTCGAAATCAGACATCCATTTTCCTTGTTTACACCTAAACACAGTATAAAGTGATAGAAGAAATCCCTTAGGTATGCTGCACTAAGTTTATCTCTACTGCAAATAACAATATGTGACTGAAATCTCTTTGTTAAGTTACAAAATCGCCTTTTAACGAAATTTTAAAATAAATAACAACAGAAGACACAACTATTATTTAAAAAAATAGAAGATATTTATATTAATTAGTTAAAAAGATAAAGTTTTACTAGTATTAAGAAATGAATTATCTTGAATACATTCAAACGATTTTATAGTTATTGCTTGAAAGTAAATTTTAAATAACTTTCATTTTAATCACTTAAAATTATATAATTTTAAATAAATTAATTAATAACTTTCATTAATTACATGATGAAAGCTATTTTATTGAAGGAAACAGAGAAACATAAAATTCATAAATATAAATCGAGTCTGATTGTATAAAAATTGAGTACACTAATTCTGTTTAAATAGTTATTATGACACACTCCATTGCTCTATTCTAGTGTATATACACAGCGAATAGTGAAGCGTTCAAGCTTTATTGCACGTAATTAAGCTAAACAGTCTATTTAGGAACAAAAGTTAATCGATTCCCCATGTTTAATTCCGTTCCTTTGTTAAAACCTTTGTGACTCAGCACGGAACAGCACTTTTAATTTGGGTTCACACATCATTTATAATTTGACATCAAAAGGTTTGCTAAATAAGTACTGCAATTTTATTTCATATTTTTATTAGTTTTAGACATTGTTTCCTTCCATTCAATAAAAATTTGTAATTCAATACAGCAATGAAAATTTTCGATTTGTAATATTATAATTTAACCGAATATAGTTTTTATGCTTGCGCCTCTTGTAACGAGACTATTGTAATATTAAAAATAAAAATATGTTTAGATTTTATTGTATAACAGTGTAGTAAGGAAGAAGATACCATATCAGCCACTATAAATCCGACTCTCAACAGTCTTTTAGGGGGTTTGTAACAGATAGTTAAGGTATAGACCGACTAGTCCATCCCAATGTTTTTTGTACCTTGTCGGAATGGGCCTCGTGGATGTCATAATATTATTTGTGGCTAGACGATGAAATGCGCTATATCGATTATTAGTGGTTTTGGAGATCGGCAACATCGGTAGAGACTTCCTTTGCAGTACTTTACAATAATTGTGCATATCTCATAACTCTAAAGCACAATATTGAGAAATTGATAGAACTTAACATTATTGTATATATAAATCGATTACGTTAGAAAATAAGGGGAAACAATTCTTTCTTTTCTTTTTAAGTGTATGTAGAAAACCTCTCTCTACTGACTAAGAAGATAGATTCCAATCCTCGTAACATTATGCTATACCTCTTGTAACATAGATCGATTGCAAATGTCCGAAATCCTATTATTTTTTCAAACCTTCCTTAGTCAATAACAAACTTTAAACAAAGAAATACAGATATACCACCGAGTACAGTACTTATATTTCATGTATTAGGTGCAATAATAATATAGACTAGCGAATGGCTGATTTCTGACTAACCCTTTACAACAAGATAAACTCTTTCACGTCGTGTTGTAGGTCCCACACTTAAAACGGATATTCTACAAGTTTAGTTTTAACCTTCCTTTTGAATTGCCTTTAATGAGTTATTTTACTTGAGAAAGTTGGTATTTATTACAGTGACTAAAGATACTCTTTTCTTTGAAGTTTCTATGTCGTTTACGATTTTCTACATTAAATAGATCTCAAAAATAAAAAAAATTATATTTTTCTTTGCTCTTGACAGTTTCAAAGAAAATGAAAGATAGCACCATAAATTCAAAGATGTATTGTAACGTTTAGTGTTAATAAAGACACAAATATGTTATTATCACCAATTAAAAATGTATTTTAATTCAAAAGTTATCGGTGTTTGGATAAATGTAATACTAATTATTATTACTAGCATATATATAAAGTTGGTATTAATAATTTATTTTACAAGTTTTCCAGGACAGAATGTTTTACAACCAATTTAAATCATGAATAATGAATTTATTTTTTAAGAACAATTTAATATCAGAGAATCAATAATGATAATCGTGATGACCATAGTAACTGGCCTTGTGGAGGGCTTCAAGATGGTGATGTTTGGCGGCAGCGACCTCGTGAGTGTCTGCCAGGTATCCAGACTTGAGCACGACAGGCTTGGCGAGAGGTCCGTGGTAAGGAGCGACATGATGGGAGTATCCCTGATACGCTCCTGAATGCCCGCCATATCCTCCGGCATAACGTCCGCTGTAGTCTTGTCCGTATCCTGCATGAGCCTTGGCCTTGGCTACGGCGGCGAAATGCTCAGCCTTGGCAGCAGCAACCTCGTGAGTGTCTGCGATGTGTCCGTCATGGAGTACATGAGGTACAGCTATGGGTCCATGGTATCTGAAATCTACATGGCTTTGGTGTCCTCCATAAGAGCCACTGTATACTTCATCCTGGTTATATCCATAGCCTCCTCCATAACCGTAGCCTCCTCCATACCCGTGACCGTGAGACTCTGTAGCCAGAGCAGCAAGATGAGCGCTCTTGGCTGCTGCTACTTCATGTGTGTCTGCTAGATAGCCGTTGTGGAGGACATGTGGGATGGCGATGGGTCCATGATAATGACTGTGGCTCCCATACACGTCCACAGCAGCAAGAGCAGCAAAGACGAGAACAGCCTAAGACATTGTACAGTTAGTATCTCAAAGTAATACAGTCATTCATTTATCTTTCTATATAAATATACAAGTATTTATATATTTCAACTTTAAATTTAATCATTAGAAAAATATTTTATAAATATTTTATATAAAAATAAGCTGTAATTCATCCGTGTGTTAAATTTTTCCTTTACTCTTGTGTTTACATTATAACACAATTTATATCTTTTATATATTTTTTAACTTATGAAAAACACCAATTCTAATACTGTTAGTTTTAATGATTTAAACTAACAAGAAGATCATAAATTACCAACAATTTATTAGCTTGCATTATTAAATTTTGTATTAAATCTATAAAACTGTTTGTGAATACATATCTAGTTGTTAAAAACTTCAAATAAAATCTAATTCATTTCATTTTCGAATTAAAATTAGTTTAAACTTAGTAATTTTCAAGTTATAAAAGTAAATTATTTCATAAACAAATTTAGAGAGAAATTATCTTTTGAGACTTGTTCTACACGTTCATTGTTGTGCTACACGTAAATGTTTAATAGATTTCTTTGGTTGCTATACCCCTAACAGTTACATTTAAATATTACAATAAAGTAATAAATATGTACTTTCTTATCCAATTCCAACCACTAACTGTCTAAAGTGATCGTTAAATATTCTATTTTTAGTCACTTAAACTAAAATATCTATTTGACACCATGAAATATATTGTAATATTCGATTTTGGTAATATTATTATATTATATATTAGTAACAAAAAATCACCACCTAGAATACTAGTAATATATTTTTAAATTAAACTAAATTTTCTAATCACGAATATTAATCCAATTTTATCGAAACTTTATGCCACTTCAACATAAACATTTTGTACCAGTTGTTAATTATGTAACTCAATTCTAACGTTGGGAATCTAGAACATGATAAATAAATGATCTCGTGAACTGTCTAGGTCATATAGTTTCCCGTATATATCTAAATGTTTTTAAAATATTTTGAGTATTATTATACATAATTTTTGTAATTATTTTTATTACGTTAAAAAACTTCTACATAGTTATAATAACTCTTACAGAAAAAATATAAAAGCTAAAGAGTAGGTTTTAAATAGTCTAAATTCTGTAATTTATCAAGTAAAGAGAAAATATAAATTTATAGTGTTAGTTTTTCTTCCAAATACAAAATTATTACTAAGAACCTATCAAATTAATTAAACGTAAACACTATATATCACATACTGGGCTAATAAAATGCAAACCTTTCATGATCCTTATACATTTAACAGACATGCCTTTGTCACTGAGAAGTATATAATAAAAATATTTAGTTAGTCATCATTGGATAAAATTTCAATATTTTATTACTTCAAACATGCTCTTGTATTTTTAAAGATTAATCATCACCCTACAGTTATAATTCATTCATATAATATATGTATACATATATATATTATATATATATATATATATACATACATATATATATATATATATATATATATATATATATATATATATATATATAGGTTTTTTCTTGTATGTTTACTATAAAAAACTACATCTGCAAATCAAGTACATACATACAATAATTGGTTCAAAACTATTGTTCATTATAACCAATAAAAAAGGATTAACTAATAGCGTTTTTTAAGTATAAAGACTATTACTTCCAGTGTTACACTATGTACAGCATATGCTGGGGCTCACTTACCTTGATGTACATGATGGTGGTGAAGAGGAGGTCTGGTTTGGTCAGGGAGATGTTCGGTTTTTATACTAACCCAAGCTTAGTGTGCCAACACGCAATGTCCGTTGACGACACAACATCCTCGGTTGAGAATGTCTGGTTCACTATCGGTTGTGTAGACTCGCTACGCGTGGTTGCTCCAAGAGGTGCGAAACGCTCTTTAATTAACACATTACTTTATGCTGGAGTAGTCACTGTTAATTGGAAGATATAAAGCAAATGGTGCAAAACAGGTAGACATTTGTTCACATCTTCTCAATAATTTAAGCATTTAACTGCGTTTTATTTGAATTTTCTGTTCTTGGCTTATGTTACTTTGTGAGCCTTCATGTAAGTAAAATGCCCATAATCGTTCTTCCTGTAAGGCGCTTTATAACATGTTCATTTATTATTTTTCTAAGAGTTACTTTTTGGTTACTTATTACTACTTAAAAGGTAACCATTCTTCTGTTGCTATTAGCTTCAAGGGCCTATAAAACATCTTAAAAATATGAGATGGACACCTAGTAATGTTTAATGTCAGCTGTCTTTGTGAGCTATACCAAACGAACTGACCTTACTGAGTAATAAATTACCATCTCTATGCAGCGTTAAATACTGCCAAGTTATCCTTGGCCAACACAATCAAGTGAAAGATCAAGAGTTACACAGTTTTGTCTTGTTCATTATATAGCTACATATTCAAAAGATACCTATTCCGTGGAAAATATTTCAGAAACAACATTTAGGGTTGATTTAAGCGTTGGTTTCATAGAATTTGGAAGCGTATACTGGGCCTCATTATAAACTACGAGGTACGTGGACCTTTTCTGGAAGGCAAGGACTTAATGTAACACTGCCAAGAGCTATAGGGAGCTAAAATCCTCTTGATAGTCACTATAAAAGCTGCAGGTAACGACCAGTAATGTAACAGCTGATCTAGCAACGAGGTTAACAACCTAACCATCGCAGACGAACAGAACAGCTGTGGCCGAGAACAGAAAAAAGGGTCGGCACAGCTACTGGCCCGACCACAGGCCAACAAAAATAAAAGTGACAGACGCCACACACGTTTCTTGATTAGGCCAACCCTTCAAAAAGATACTGCACTATGAGAATACTACCAATATTATTGCTACTAGACATATATATTATTACGTATTATAGTAGTAGTTTGTATTGGTTAGTATTAGTAATATCTTGATATTATATGGAGAATCTGCTAATTAAGAAAATATCAGACGCTACTCTAAGAGAAGGTGAATGGAGAATGCCTATTTATATGTATGCCCGTATCCATCTTTTAGTGTACCAAATTTGCATATTTTAAGAATAGCTCCTAAGGATAGGCACAGGATTAAAGATTCCACAGAATGGTGTGGATATATCGTGTTGATGCTAAGGCCAAGTTTTCCAAAGTATCGTTTCACGTACGTTGCATTATTTTTAAGGCGAAACGCATATCAATAATCTATGTTCTCTTTTTGTTGGAAATTATAAAGTTCAGAGCATGAATTAAACTGATTAATGTGGTCAAGTTGATTATTAGTTGTGTCTTTCACTCAGTGCGTTAAAAAAAACTGGTTTTGGTAAAATATTTCAAACTGTCACTCTTATTACTGCACCTATATTCAAACATTTTATAGTTAAGTTATATAAAACTATATTACAATAAATGTGATATGCAATATCTTACTTTTGAATTTCAGCACAAAAGTGAAACACAAATTACGCTATAAATCAAATTAATCGCTCTTTTCTGTTGTTGAGATCAGAATTTTATCAAGCTTGAAGGAAACGCTTGGACCCCATGAATAATGTAGAACGTTTCCTTTGTGCTATGGGGCGGTATATTGCTTGACATAAGTTACTCTACAACACACTGTGAAATCTGGGAGATATATTGTGATAGTTCAAAAAATGCAATGGTCTCCGCATACATAGTGCCCATTTTATAAGGTAAATGACCTCCTAGCAACCATAGTCAAACCCCGAACAGAAACTTGGTGCTAGTAATACTTTTTACACAAATCTATCTGTGTTTATCGATTTTATTAAGGTGATGAAATAGGTATTTTAGATATATTTATTGCTAGGAAGAAATATAAGTTTTTATTACTCCACAAAGAGTGGTTTGAATTTGAAATAGACTTTTTGGCAAACGATTATGATCAGGCCCTGAATGAATATAGTGACATTATTGTTTAAAGGCCATACACGAAATATGAGTAGAGAGAGTCATTATTTTATATAAGAACTTTTTTCAATCAAGAAAGGTATAACTTAACTTATATAAAAACTGTTAGAATTTTCACTTTTTGTCTTTAGCAGTTTTTATTTGGCCTGGTTGCAAAATAGGCTGATTTTCAAATGATAAGTTATCATCGTGTGTAACCAAAATCCGATTTCACAATCTTCACCATTATTATAAGCGGTATGTCCATGTGTGAATCAGAATTATAACGAAATTTACTTTACCTTTATAAAGGATCAAATAACAAGGATCAATTTATTAAGAACGTGGCATTCACATTTTTATCCAATAATAACAGAACGTTCTTAAGCCTGTTTAAAACCACATGGTATAAGGTATATAAAGGACTACATAAATGAAATAACTATAGAATATATATATATATATATATATATATATATATATATATATATAAAATATTCTTTTACTTAAAAATATATTGTTTTATGATTATTTATTAACTACAGTAAAACACAGCAGAGTTGTAAACTGGCCATCAGCTGTAAATACTAATAAAGTAGTAATTAATAATATTATGCAGTAACGAAAATTTGCTGAGATTTGTAGATAAAATGTAAAGTTCATAATAGATTCATAGTTCATAGTTTATAAGAGCCATATGAGAGAGTGCACTATAAATTTTACTTTCAGTATGACATACACACGTAGAAATATTCAATTTAAAAGAAATTATGCATTTTATATTTTCTCGAATAAATGCTTGTTTGCAAGGAATTCTCATATCTTATGGCGTACTACGCATTCAGAATCAGTGTAAGCAATTTAAACGTTACAGTGAATTATATATAATATTGTATGTTACCTTGTAACAGCTACCTTAAGACAGTTGTTCAAAATACTGTATTTACTATACTATACTAAATACTGCCAAAGAAAGATGTCAGAATAATTTCGAAATTAAAACGCAGAGAGTCATGTAAAATAGCCTTGGGGAAGCTTGGATTGTTAACGTTACCTAGGCTATATATTCTCGATATTTCCCTTCCCTGTACTGCCGATTCAAATGTGAACTGGTTCAGAGCAGGGACGTTCCACCAGTACTAGACCTGAGACAGGGACAACATCAGATCTGAACAGCATAGAACCATAGAACGACTATGTTCGAACACTTGCCGTCTCAATATGGTGTCAAGATGATCAATAAGCTTCCAGGAGATCTCAAACGAATCAATGAACCTAACAAGGTTAAATCTCGATTAATGCAATTTTCGTTCTCAAAGGCATTTTTTTACTCTGTTCATAAATTTTGCGATGTGCGGGTGGAATGAAAATAAGGCATTTTTAATTTTATTTATCTTCCTCTGATATCAAAAGTATTAAGAACACAAATATATATATGCTCACACATTAATATATACTGATAACTTAATAGAAGGTTTTTATAGATTTTAATTAATATTATGAAATTACATTTGCAATAACATTTTTTCAATAGCCATTACTGCAATAAAGAAATACTACTATTATTATTGTTTACTATCCACATCCTGTTCTAAGGTAAACATCAATAACTTTACGTTTACTAAAGCATCACATTTAAAAAATCTCGGACTCTTTGTCATGATCCAAGTCACACAGAGCCGGTTACCCTTTCGGGATCCGTAACTCCTTGGCGATCTGATGGTCTTTTGAGAATTGAATGAGATGATATTTTTATCTAATGTTATATTTCCACTTTAGTATGGACTCACAAAATCCATGTTATAACAAAATGGTGCGTTTCGTTATCAAATTTAAACCACATAAATGTATGCTGGATATCGTAAAGTAGTTCTGAAACACTTTAAGTTCAGTACTTTTAATTCTTCTATTTACTTAGTATATTCATTCTAATTACGGGATAAAATAGAATGAATAAATGATTTTTTAATACAATAAATGATAGAATAGTTACTATTTAATATTGTGACAAAAGTTTTCTAATTCTCACTGCGGACAAATATTACAGCACAAAATACCAGATTGAAAAGAACATCTTGGTAATCACATATCTCATAATATTATTACCTTTTTGTTCTAGTGCTTTAATTAAAATACATAAACTATACGTACTTTTGAAAAAGCGTGAAAATATTGTTATTGTTTTCAAATTACACGTAACATAGTGTAGTAATGAAATGTAAATCAAGATAAAGTAGAATACTGACAACAAAGTGACTAAAACTCCACATAGAGGTAAATATTTGACAGATTTGGTGTTGATTGTAGTTTACCCGTCAATCTTCTGAATGTACATTGTAATGGCATACAAACACGCCTAGTTTACATGAGTCGACTGGCGATAAATGAATTGCCAACAAAACAATTGTTTACTATTTACAAGCAATTCATTTACGCCCGTATATTTGGCACGTTGTTTCATTATACATTTATTTGGTAGAGTAATAACATTTCAACAACTTATTGTTGAACAACATACTGGAAAATTACAACCTGTTTGTTCATTACATACACGCATAAACACTTTACTGTTCGTGTTACTATGCCCATTCGTTTTATGAAAAATAATCTGAATCTCAATTCAGAAGCACTGACTGTGGCTTTCATCACGTAACTTAGCTATGGTGGGAAAGATTGAATAAACGTGAATGTCGGATTTACCTCCAGTTCACCTTCCTCTTAGTGTTGTGTCTAAAACCTCCGTCGCCGCCTCCTTTGGATCTCTTTAGACGAACCCCCAGAATCCATGAGTGAAGTCTATGACGGTGGCATATTTCAGACCCTGAATTAAGGGGAAGGTGACCAAAATATAAACTCAACATTTTCTTCGGCTTTCTAATTTTATGGTAAATTTTTGCATCATGATCACTCCTTCCTGCAAACATTCTAGTGCTAAACCATTAACCAAAAGCTAACCGATCTTTTTAATTTCCAGTGCCTTCCTACTCTTACTACCCACTCATAGAATAACTAACAGAAAAATATCAAAAATATTAAAGTATAACCGAATTCTAAAAGTTTTTATTACAGTTTTAGACAGTGCCAATAACATATGTGTTTGATCGTTACCTTCATCAAGGATTGACATATGGCAGTACATCTTTCTGCACTTTGAATAAAGCACGTCACGTCAGTAACTACAATGTCAATAATTAAATAGCTGGTACCAAGTGAAAAACTCCATTAAATTGGTTGAAATATTTCCAGAAATTTTGCTTTTATTCAGATGCCTTTAGGGGTTTTTACATATGATGGATAGAAAGGATTGCAATTTTTGAAACAGAGTTCTATTTTCTTAATATATAAGGGAATTGTCCGAAATCCCACTATCCTTTTAAATATATCTACTAAAATTTGTTCATATTTAAATCAATCAATTCATGTCTACAACTTTCTAGGTTTATATGGTGTGACAAACACTAAACAGAAACACTCTGGCCACGGAAAATATTATTCCAATAATATTTACATACTATCGTGATATTACCAAACCAGAATAACTTAATGATTAACACGTATTAAAATCTGAGTTTATTAGTGCATATACTATTTTTAAGGCTGAACTTGCTATATTATGTTAGATTATTATAATTTATGATGACCTTAATACATCACAATCATAGATAATATAAATTCAACTATTAAGGATATTTAGTAGCAATATCTTTCGTTTCATCTTTTGGGCAAATGTTCTGTCAGCAAATATAATATATTAGTTAAAAATATAAAATTCAAAAATCGTTAGTCTTGTGTGCGCCATCGAAGATTCATAATTACAACTTTTAAGAAGTTTTAAACGAAACTTATACAAAGTGCTGCGCTCTAGAAGTTTCTCAAAGTAAATGTGGACAGGATATCGTTTATCGTAACTTCGTAAGTAATAACCGTTTTACAGGAAACTGCCGCAAACTCGTAAGTTCCCCTTTTAAACGACTAAATCCACAGTGATTCTACAAAACAACGTTTTAAATCTGTTAGTAACCTATTGAAATACTGATATGTAAGCAATACATAATAATGTATGAGTCTGACCATATATAGATTATTCAAGAAAATCGTATCAGTTGCAATATATTTGTTTTGCTAGTATAACGGTCCTATATAAGCATAGTAAATCATTCCAAGGATTCTCTCAGCAAACATATATTACTTTATTATATGAGATATAAAAATGTATAGTCTTGTTTGTACTATAGAAGATAAATAATTACAACTTCTTAGAAATGTAAAGGAAAATTATTTTTTTCTGCCTTCGTTGTTTTCATGGTTACACGCAAAACAATATACAAAAAATTACTGAATCCCATTTTTATGTCTGTATGTCAGTTTATTTACGAGTTATCGTGAGGAAAGACAGAAATGAAATATTTTCTGACCTTTAAGTTAGTAAAAGATAATCAATCAGCCAACGAACCACAAAGATGAAAGGAATTTCCTTGAGTGAAGTCAATTATACTCTGATTGTATCATATATTTGGCTGACATCCATACCTCACACAACGTCACATTCAACAAGCCAATTAGCTGACTGACTATGTTATTTAGTGCTGACATCAACTCAACTCTAGTATCAACACTGAACCTTTATTTTTTGATCAATGTCATGTGCATGTTAACTTTTAATTACAAAATTCCGATAGAATATTTTACTTACCCCTATTACAAACATCATTTTGGTGTACTTTATCCCGGTGTGTTCAAAATGTTTCTTATTTTTGGTTCTTGAGTATTTACAATGTTTGCATTCTTACTCTAGAGTGGAACTCCATTATATTTATCTACATCAGTTAATGACAAATTTTTAATGACCTATTGAAGAAACTTACGATAAAACATTAATTTTTCTCATTTTAAAAAGTGAATCATTACGACGAATTGCAAATTAAATAGAGTAGGTAAGATTTAATCAGACAGTTAATTTTATTGTTTAACACTATATGAACAATAAAGGAGTACATTAACCCGCGTGTCATGTAACAGGTTCACTGAAGTTGGATGCAAACGTTTTATGTCTATTATACAATTCAATAGGCTATATTGTGGGACTGTTCCACTATCTGCTTTGCGTTTTTTTTTTCTGTTTTATTACGGCCTTTAGACAAATTTAAACACGTTTGCTAACGCTCAGCATGGATTAGTAGTACTTACCATGTAGTATCCATCATTATAGTACTTAATGTTACTTACATAAAAATAAAGATTTTCAAGTATATATGTTACTTTCTTCTTCATATATTTTGCGGACAGACAAAAAGATAGACATTGTGGACTTTTCATATTCCCAGATTAATAGGCTAAGAGTTATTCCTTTTATAGATGACTTTATTTGTTAATGTATTAGATTAAAGAAATTGTTAATAACTGATTTACAGAATAAACCAAATAGGTATTATTTAATTAGTTATTTGTGTCACTTTTATTCTCACAGTTAGCCCTTTGTTTACCCAAGAAATTTTACCTGTTCTTATTTCTTGGTTTTTAAGACCGAATGTTTTATTTTTTATATTTGCTGTTTTGCGTCTCATTTTTTAGAAAATACATTTATTCGCATATTAAATGGCTGTTTTGAATTTTCAGGGCAAAAGGGTGGTGTTAGTAATTCAGTACTTTCCCAATTTAAGTAATTTCAAATGCATTGGTAATTTTGTTAAAAATTTTATTTAATAACTTGTCCCTTTACAAATTAAAAAAATACACATTTTAAAGTCTTTATATTTGTTTAAATTCGATGATCTAATTACAACGTCTTCCAAACTTTGAAATGGCATACTATTGTATGTAGTAATGAGCTAAATTAACGTGAATAATAAAGTAATTGATTTATTATTTAGTTAGGTATTGATTAATTACATTTGACATTCTCATACTAATTAATTGTCTTCAACTAACAATGTTAAAAATCGGATCAACTATTTACAATTATAAACAATTATTGTATTAAAATATTAAATTATTACTCTACTATCAAAAGCATCTGGGAGTGGAGTATAACAACAGTGTCAATTTAATTAAAGTAGTTTAAAATTAAATTGGATAATACTAATTAATTGAATGCACGTAATCAGGGTTAAATTTCAAAAGCCTAATTTTACAATGTAATCTAATCAATGATCTCCCGTTAATTTAGTTATTACCTTATTCATTAAGTGGACCCTCTAATTAAAGCTATAGGTTATTGTAAAAATTCTGAAAACAAAAATATAAATAGAGCTCATTTGATTCATGTACATAAATTATACAAGTTTAATGTTGAAATAACCTAATAAAACTTTTATGGAAAAGAAATGGTATATATAGCTAAAACAACAATGTATTGTATGTGACATGAATATTACTTGCTACCGTGATTTTAATATTACTTCATAAAACTAATATTTAATATTATATTAGGGCTAAATGCTTTAAATAAAACTATTTTGCTCTAGGACAGCCTTGCAATGGTATGTCTCTTATTATAGTCTGAATATATATATTCCCAGAAACCAATTGAATTTAGATTATTCCATAATATTTCGATAGACATTTAAAATATTTGTCTTCTATACTTACTGAAACAGCGATATATATATATATATATATATATATATATATATTTGATTTGTGATCATGTAATTTTTAATTGATTGCAATGTTTTTGCAAATTAAGAAATTTTACATACAATGTAAGGTTCAAACAAGGTGGCACAGGATTACATTATGTACACGTGGTTTGTCAGAGTTAACGGCAAAGCCGTTGAGTAGTGGGACGTTTGAAAAGTTTTGGTTTGACTTTTGGGATATTAAAAAAAAAATTACATAAAGAATTATTATTAAAGGATCTAATAAAGTGTAAATACAGTCATAATATAAAAGATTGTGTCACATGAAAGTACTCAGTATAGTATTCAATAATTTTTCTTGTTCCCATCAAAGTTACTCATAATAAAAATATAAAAAATGTAGGCTAACGCTCAGTCAAACCTCATGGAGTTAGATGTACCATTATCGAGCTCATGTTTTATCATCAAGTTTTAGCTATATAACTGTAACTTCATGCAAAATTTCAAGAGTTGACAGGTATTTTCATTTTCGCGATATTGTCTGCACTTAAAGACAAGCATGTAAACCTTCCAGCCCATCAACCTACATACTTTGCTAACGTTTATAGCTAAATTATATTGAGTACTATTGGTAAAAAACCATTCTATATGTCAGGATTATATTTTGGCAAAATGAATATTGTATCTAGATAAGAGTGTGTCGTTAGATCCACTAAAAAAACATACGACATTTTCAGAATTGTATCTACATTTTTCACATGTCAATTATTTACGTTACCCTAAGCTTGCTAACATTAACAAAAATGAACATGGTGTTAAATGTGCCAGTCACACAAACCAACATGAAATAAAAGGAATAATTAATTTTCATTTCATGAAAATCGTCTGTGTTTTATAAGACATTTAAATTACATTATGTATTTAAACAAGACTTTATTTTATTAATTTCTTTAAAATAATAGTTGAATCAAAATTTATAAGTTTAATATAAATAATTTAAATTTAAACATAAAAAGATAGTTAACAAAATATATTTGGAATTTATTGGAATTCCACACAAAGTAAAAGCACACAAAAAATATATTGGATTTGTATACTTTGAATGCTTGGTTTTTGTTCGAAAAGCGCAAAAGAATGTGCTGCGTATGTGCCGGTTGCGTTTAAAATATTTATTAATCACTTTCACTCCTGTATGTACAGTTCAGCGTTTTTGGAAACGTATTAAAAAACCTATCTGAACTTACTTCACATTCCGACGTCCGTCCTTTCCTATGTTTTTATATGTTGTAAAATATTAACTGTAGTGACACTAAAAGTAATTCAATTGAAAGGTATCCGATAAATATTTACGTTAAAGTATGATAATAATAATTATTATTAATGATTAATAATTTATAATAATAATTCCACGGATTATTTACTAGAAAGAATGTACTGTAATATAACATGTGTTATCGTGTCATGTGTTAAACCTGTAATATGCTTGTACTCTAAAATTGCCATCATAATTACCATAAGACCAGTATAAAATGTAAGGCATTTATATTGCAATAATAATTTTGAATTTTTAATACCAAAATCGATTAGGATCTTCCTTACACTAAAATGAAACTACGTATCTAATGTCAAGTCTTTACGCTTCTACATCAAGAAATATGGCAACAGATATAAGAAGGTCCTTGACTATACAGTGTCGTGACATAGACACCACTACATAATTCGTACGTAATACCAACAATTATTGCTGTTGTGTTATAGAGCTATAGAACCCTAACATTATGTATTGACTTGCTAGTGAAATAACAGAATTCACAAGAAAGTATTCTGTATTGGAGGAGAGCTTTGTCCACTATCTCCTAAGCAACTTTATTTTTTGAAATCCACCTCAGACTTTCCGTTCAACTCTGTTCCACTGCTTCAGGATATTTGACATCACAGGTTAAATAACCATGTGACTATTGTATTTATCGGTATATTTAACACAATCGTTTATCACCATATCAATCCTGGGTAGGGTACGATAAGGAAATCCTTAATAACCCCCATTTTAAAATGAGATTATGGGTAGTAAATACTGTGCATACTACTGTGTCCATATAGCCAAACTGAGTTCTTACTGGTTAATAACTTTATATTAAAATACACGTAAATATGTGTCATCTGACACCAATAAGAGTTACTTACTTGATTGTGAGAGGTCTAGATGTATTTCTGCTTAACAATGCATCAAAACTAGTTCTGAAATTTCTTATTTATTGAAAGATAAAACAGACTAGTGTGTTTAATTATAGACTACAAGCCATTTTTAATATAAAATTATTTCACTATAACATTTAGGTTTTAATTTTATGTAATTAGTTATACATTAACATTAATATATAATACCAATATACTAAACAACAAAATATTGATCCATAATTACAATATAATAATAATTAAAATATAACATACAGGGGCTATAGTAGATTATATTAGGTTGTAAAAAGTGCCAACACAGTAAGAAGTGCTCTGTGACAGATTACTCTGTGATTGTGACGTCTGGCAGCTGTTAGAGATATTGTGACAGATGAGCTCTCCGACAATACTGAACTCTGATATCTTGTTATTGGGGGATTTCTTATAGCGTCTTGTGAAGATACGTGTCTACCTAGTGTGCATGTTTGGACTGCCTTAAATATATTATTATATGATTTAATATATTATCACTGTATATAAATAAATAGAATTAATGAAATGTACTTTACTTTTTTCCAGATACCGATTTTGGATCTGGAAGTATCAATCTTTGAATTATCAATAAAACAAACAGACAAACCAAGCGTGTTTTTAAGATTAAGAAGACGATAAGAAAGAGAACCCCTTTAATAAATGAAATAGAATTATCGCTATTTATATTAATCTTACTACTTTACAAATGCGACTTTAGCCTAAGATTTAAATCTTTATATATATATATATATATATATATATATAAATACAATTACAAAAATTATTAGGCGTTGAGATAGTACCCAACATTTCATCTCTTACATGCTTTTATTCGACCAACAAATTAAAACTTTATTTGATAACATAAGTCAAAGACGTGGTATACGTTTTAAAAAAAATTACAGATTCGGTAAATATATCCATTTATAAATTTTAAAGTCACATGACAATAAAGTAGTATGTACAGTACTTTGAAGGGGTGTGGGGAGGTGACTCGTTCTCTAATAGGGCCCGAGGGATTCAGTGCCAACTCCGCTGTCTACACCACAGTCTTTATTTCATACTATTACTTTCCTATCATTTCTTCTGCTTTGTTAGAATTGTTAGCATTAGTAAAATGTGTGTGTATATCTATGTACCCTTTAAATATACCTTTGGTTATTGTTATATTTTCTGTAGAATAATATAAACTCTCCCAAAACTAGGTGTGTACTTCTTGTTGTCCATATACAACAATATAGCAGGCTTGAGGTTTAACAAATCAGTAAAACCTTGAGTATTGTTGAAGTTGAAATTTAGAAGCGTTAATTATTGTATATTACAGTATACTAGATTTACAATCATTAGAAGGTTTAAACATCAAGTTTCTTGATTATTGGTAAGAAAGTACCTTAAAATAGTTACACCTGTCCATATTAGATAAAAGAGTTTATTCCACCACTAATTAATATGTAATTTTCATTCTAAAGTCTTAGAAACTAACTAGCCAATTTTAAATTTAAGCTACTTTTACCACTGGCTTGTCCTGTGGTATACAAAGTATTTACTTATAACACTGTACCAAGAGTCTGCTTACAATACAATAATAGACTTTGAGCCTTTAGGTGTGAGATTTATATATAAATTTCAATCATCTATATTAAGACCTAAAGTCATTAGCCCCCAGCTCTAAAACACCTTCCTCCCAGTGCAGCCAGTGCCTGGATCCAAAAAAGCCAGCGATGAAGAAAACCAAATCGACTTGGTTGCTTCGTTTTGACATCAAATATACCTAGACTATAAAATATATTATAATGTATATGAATAGGTATTCGCATAAAGCTCTCGCATATGAGGGGTGAAAATTGTAAATATTACGTGCGAGACTCTTCTTTCTTCTTTCTCCTAAGAAAAACGCAATAAAGATAGATATGTAGAAAAGCGTAGGATACGTAGATGGCATATATGTCTCTGCACGGCCTGTGAGGCTGTAGAGCCATCTTGTTCAAAGTCAAAAAGTTATTACTTGCCTCCGAGAACTTTCTAACATTCCTGGTGTAACGTCAAAGTCAATTGGTAAGAACGTGATGATTTGAGACAACCTGATCACATCGCCTTTTATACTTCACGATTATGTCACTTACTTAGTTGTCTCTGATCAGAAAAAAACGTTTTACTTGTACTTCTGAGCATTTATGACCAGTTATTCCGTATATGGCTTCATTTAACGCAAGCAGATCATCCAATTTACACCTCTCGTTTGACAAATCAAGGCATTATTTATAAAAGGCCATGTACTTTTTAATATTGTCGCGTGTATAGGGTGCTGAGTAAAGCAAAGACGAGCGTAGTTACTCCTTGGGTTGCCAATGCTGGTGGTTCGGAAGTCACCTTATAACTGTTGGTCCCAGATCACGTTTTATAGAGGGTTTTAGTGCTATCTTTGCCTAGTGAAATATAAAATTCACTTTTACTTTTTCATTGACCATATAACGGGACTAACACACCCTTTTTTGCGATCCACCTGGCGTCGGTAATAGCTACAGCCACAACATCACAAAACTAATCATGTTGTACCCAATGATGCTAATTCAAGAGTTTGATTGTAAATATAAATTAACTAAATATCAGTCTTTGATGTAATGTAATTAAATCGGCAAATCAAATGCTTTCCTCTTGAGTAATCATGTCGTATAAGGTTTATTGGAGCCCCATGAATTTATCGTATTAACTGTGCAATTGAAATCTTTTGTTAATAAACCAAAACTAATCCTAATTGGTAATCTTTCTACTCACCCGTCAAATACAACTCAGAGAGTAACATGATGGCATCATGTATTGGCAAATAAATAGAAAAAAACTGTTGGTGTAAGATATCGTGCATTGCTGTGAAAATCGTTGCATATCTCAATGCATATCTCAAAGGTGAAAATCATGTTATCGCTGATGGAACTAACTGATAAAAGGAAGGCTAGGAAACACGTGTAAATCTGCCCCCCTTGTTGGTGTTTTACACTATATTCATCAGCTCTATTCCAGTCAATCAAAAACACTCGTGACGACGCCAACGTAGACATGTTTCGATGTAGAAATAGAATCGTGAGATTAGTCTCACCAAAACTCTGTATTTGATAATGTACTGAGCGCGTGACAATGCTTACAAAAAAAACATTTGAATTCTGTACATTTGTTTGTTAAGTGAAATTTGTACTCGAAACCAGACTTAACATAATTATTATTATTATTAATAATAAATTAATATTATTTAATTGTCATTAAAGATAAATATTTAGTTTTCATCTATATTCGTACGTACTCATGAGCATACTACTGCTTATACTTATTTTAATGAAAAAGAAAAAAATAAAATACACCTAACATTAAAAACGTTCATAATATCACTGTTTGATACATAAAATCATTGTTTGAACCTTTCAATGAAAGGAGGAAGTAGTGTAGAGTAAAATATGTCAAGTTATCGATACATAAGGTTATTGTAGGTGTGACATTTACTGTGTAAAATGTGGTTTATAGCCTACACAAAGGATAAGTCAAACCTTAATGCTTACTTTTTAAAAGAAACCACACCACCGACTACAAGGGCTTTCCTGTTAACAAGGAAAAATATAATAAACAATTCATCACTTTTAGATTAAAATCATTAAAACTCAATGATTAAATTTATTCAATTTTAATGGTATCAGTGCCAATTGTCAAACACAATATGAAAACACTAATTAAATTTCATAGTATGACCTGCCTTACAGCTTATTGTGAGTTTATTCTTGAAGTGCTAGAACTAGTTTATTTATGTATGGTATATTTAAGTGTGTGTATCTACTATTGAGCAGTTCTTTCGGAGAAATTAACCTCCAATCTGGACCGCGATACTTCTCCCTGTTAACTAACACTTACAAGTCTAACCACAAACTGAAGGTAAAGGCTCGTACTGTCTTTGTTGCTGCATTCATGGCTGCCCTTCCTACTCCAATAGCTCACTTCCGCTGATGTAATGCAGGTCTTACTTGCCATTCAATTGATGGAGAACTAGGTTTCTCTAGTCATTTATAAACTTAAATGTGATTACAGCTATATTAGATTACTACTGACAATATTAATGTTAAATAGCAATATTATACAATGGCTAGCTTCATTCCTTTTTTCTTTTTTGCAAATCATATTTACATCTTTTCAACCCTCCCTAATTGAGCCTGTATTTTTTACTATTTTAAAGTATTTTTGGCCGTAAATTTGCTCCTTATCAGCTTCTTTTTAATGTCGTATTTCAAGTGTACTCTTAGTCTATCTCTATACATATCATTTGGTTATTTACAAGACGAATATGTTTAGATAATAATAAATTTTAAACAGTTTTTCGAAAAAACTAATCAAATCCATACGAGTTGATGAACCTAGTATCCTTTCTCCTTTCTCCTAATTTTTTACAGTTTTTAACTATGCAATACGCCATTTATCTTTAATTTTAAATCTTCTTAAAAATTATATCATGTATGTCTTCATCCCTTTAGTCACTCTACTATGATATGAGTACAATGAAACCTATAAACCACACAGTGCTTAAGTGGTCCAATGTCCAGCCCTTGTTGTGGCTTATCAAAGGGCTTTGATGAGAACTTACATGATCTACATCTCTCTGCCTTCCTCCACAATACGTATTAAAGTCCTATTAAAGATTATAAAGTATACTATATTTCAATTTAAAATCGTAATATTTAAAACAATATTTTAGTGATTAAATTTAGACTTATTGGTATATTCCTATTTAATAGCCGGGGTTAAGAAGTCAGTCTTTTAAAAAGTCTATATTTCTTTATGTTGAACAGTGTCTTATAGTTATATAATTATTATTTAGAGGCTGTAACAGCTTCTTAGCTTCTTAACTACAAATAAAAGTAGTTTGGTCCTGATTCATCCACTTAAAGTCATTTTATGTCTAACTCATGGGTTATCATGGCTGTTTGTATTTCAGAGAACAAAACCAATTCAGAAGTGGAATGAGCTACAAAACAGCCGTGTCTGTGTGTTGTTAAGCAAGCAATGTCTGCACACTCTTGGTTCAATGGCTACCTCTTATTTTACTAATAGAAAGGTTTGAAAGCAATACCAATTATATGCCTTTCGGTAAATGTTAGTTTATGTTATTTTTGGGTTGTACTTTTTATCTGATGACTAAAGTAAGAAAAGAGAGAAAAAAAACCTTGGATGTACTTTTAATGTACTATTTATTTATTATGTAATAAATATTATTCCATAGTATGCTGTTTATTGGCGTGGGAGATTTACATACTGTTTTAGTTTATTTTCATTGTTGTCTATGTAATTTACATAAAAACAGTAATCGTCTTAAAGACATTGAAAATTGGATTCTACAACAACGTACAGGAAGTAATAATGAAATAATATTTCAGTAAATATGTATAAAGAAATTAAAAAATACTCATTTAATAATAAATCGTTGAGGTGGTTTAGCAATACAAAACAAATATAGAGCTTAGAGTCTACCTTTACAACAGAATAAACAGTGCGACGAGCCTGTGTAGCATGTTAACTAACACGGTAAGTTTACTCTTGAACTTAATATTATAGTCACGTTTCCTTCCCTCATTTAGCCAAATAAGTTATTTCTGTTTAGGTTCCATTTATTGGTGTTGGGATGATTGAAAATTAATTTTTTCACCGCTTTGTTAATTATGTAGTAAATGCTTACTCTATCCTGTTCATTGCTGTACTAGTCAATCTATTTTTCTATATTCCTAATATTTTTGCTGATTACATGAAGAAGATATCTTACTTACTATCAGATTGTTGGTTCTCGTTGGACGAAAAGCTGAGGAAGCTGGGCCTGAGAGTCTCATTACACTTATTCCTGTATGTTTTTGCGATTGCTTCTGGAGTGATTATTGTTATTACAAGTAAGGTTGGTGCTAAGGGTACCTTCTGTTGATATCCTATGATGATGAATAACGGACAAATCCCAGTAATGCCACCATGGAAGAAGGGACGAGACTACCTCTTTTCCAGTATCTTCCAGTTAGAGCAAGTAGGTGAAGGTACTCCTTCTTTTTTACGCTAAAACGCCCTTTAAGTCTTAGTGCACTACCAACTGCAACAGTCATCCACCGCAGTAGATTAGATCCACCCTTTCACCCAAATATCTTGAAATGTGATATTCATTTGTTGCTCATAATCATCCATGGAATTCTCCAAATAAAAGTTGACACATCAATGTTCACTGCATTAATTGCAGGTCCAACTAGAAGGTATATCAATTAAAATTTAATCAATTTTATTAAAATCATAATATATATTATGATTTGCATTAGAAATACTCACACCTGATTTCAATCTCATTGATTTTATTTTTATTTTTCATGCAAATTCTGAATATCTATTTTGAAAACTTACTTCAGGTTAGGCTAGTATATATATTTTAGCGAGTGATAATATTCGTATACTCCCCTGGAGGTGATTTAAACCAAGGAGTCTGGATTTATATACGCTCCCCCTCAACTATCAAGGAATATCGGTTATCTTTAATTTGATTTAACACAGTTTTAAAAGCCCATAAAGGTAAATTAATTTATCACAGGCATAATTCCTCCTTTTTAACGCAACGTCCTAAATAGACTTGAATCTTAAGCTATTAAAGCCTTTAGAGTTAATTGATAATTGTATAACCTTCATAAACGAAAGATACAAGTATATTAAAGAGAGAACAGAATGTTTTTTACCACCGTTAATAATTCATCAGCCACTTTGCATTAGGTCACTGACATTATAGGGATGGTCATGAAAATAGCACGTTGAACACTTATAGGAACATAAACTCGTCATCATAGACGCTAAAGATTATAATTGTTCCAAAAAGTGTCCTTCAACAATGTAGGTATATTTTACAAATAAGTACTTATGTTTTCAATACGATTTTAAATGTTACAAACAATACGTTATTTGATACAAAATAGTACACTTTTATGTTTGAAAGATATTCGTCGAAGTTAAAGAGCACCCACAGTTTATCCGATGAGTTTCACACTGTAACTTAGAAGTGCAATATCCTAAGTCAAAACACTTTGGCAACATTCTACAGTGCATTATACCTTAAGCGAAAGAGTCCTGCACCATTGTGATCTTATATTAGGGAGAAGATTTATTGAGACATTACGTCATATTTTGGTCTTACCTCCAGAAATAAGGGGTCCTTAAAACAGGTGATTCTAGCAGAATTTATCTGGTCTAACAATCCTTATAAATCCTTACTTTCATGTAGAGAAAGACGTCCAAGCACATATTACATGTGCTAAAACACATTAATCTCATTGTAATTATAGTAACTATATGATAGTGAAGTTTAATTTACAAAGATTTGTAACTGTTATAAAGATTTACATAGGACAGTTTAATTTTGCAAATACTACACTAAATTTAAATAATTTATAACGCATTAAGTGTTGTTAAGTTGCTGTTGTGTCAATAAATCTAATACGTAAATGCTATAGACAATTTAAAATAATACTAATAAAATACCAATTTCAGGGTGAATCTACTAATACTTAAAAAAACTTTTCCATCATGGTTTTGATGTAATTAACCTCCATAGTTAGTTGTAATTGGTAATTACAAAAATTATTATTTTTTAATTGCTGTATAGTCTTTGAGACTTTTAATGGATTTCTTGAACATCCGTCAATAACACGCTTTCATATGAAAGAACCTTTTTGGATTATCAATCCTAATTATTTTATATATTATCAACAAATATAGTCTAGTAAAAAGAGAAGAATACTGAAACTGAAAGCAGATTGACATAAATTTTATTAGTATTATAACATCGAGACTTGTTAAATCGCCTGTAGTGAGATGAGCGAACTGATACCAGCTGGCCAATATAAGTAAACAGCTGCAATATAGCACCAGCCCTCTCCTGTACATTGTTCCACAACACTTCTGTTCATGTTGTAACAGATATTTGTTTCGCACAGTGTTTGACACGTTATGTGTTTTCACAGGAGCAACCATTTTTTTAATCATTTTTGCAATTTTTAATACCTACTCTTCCTCCTTTGTCATATTACTTGTTATTATTGTTGCATTTATAGTAAAAAGTGTTATAAACCTTATAAATAACTCAATCTCTCTATCGCTCTGTGTGATGACATTGATATGTACTGTACTTTTACAATATATTTTTATCTTTTAATCCACTCTGGAACTGATAAGTAGTACAAAGCTCCACTATCTTATCAGTACAAGATAATCTGCGAGGTGGTCAGACCAAAGACACTAGGGCGATAATCTCAATACTATCATCAAAGTGGCACCAACATTCACATTATGAGAATTAATAGTGCGTGTCATCTAATAAGCATCCTTTGTTTATTACTGATAAACACCTGTTTTACTGTAAAGCAAAGTGTCTAACAATATAATTACATCCATGCTGGTAGTGAATAGTGGATTCGTGTGAAACATTAGATGGAGGTGAATTAACGAGTTTAGTGAATATCATTTACTTAGTAACAATTGCATAGGATAACCAAGAATGTGCCTAAGTATTATCTGTTTTTATGAACCATATTCCATAACCAAAATATACTAAACGTATATTCTGCGATTTGTAAAAAACAAATAGCATAGGTTTCGGTTTGCATAGTATTCGTTTAATCTTTGTGTAATGCTGTCAAAACCAACAAGACTGTACCTTAACAAAGATTCTATACTGTTGAAACAATGTGAATGAGTGGCTTTCAAGAGTTTATTAGGGTGAGTTGTACTCTGAACATATTTTCACTTCACGTTGTAAATATACGTCATGCCTGGAAATGGTAAACTGGTCCACATCACAATAGTTTTGTATGGTGCACAGAATGTACGTGTCTTGTTCAACCGTATTTCGAGTAGTTCATGATATGACTTAAACTTGCATAAAATAAAAAGTTATTTATAATACAATGATATAATACTATTTATTACAATTACTGAATTGAAATACACGCAAATACAAATGAATGAAAAGTGAGAATAATTAATGTGGAGAATGAAAGATATACCGATAGAAATTATGTAGTTATTTAATACTGAAGAAGTAATACATTGATGTGGAACATTAGTTATTTCAAATATAATAAAATCTTAAAAGAGATAAACGTGTATTAGGATTTTAAAGGAATGCAAATTTCAAAAATGGCTTTAAAATATTTTGTAATGGGAGGAAACACCTAAGTGAATAATGGCAATTAATAGTTTTGTCAGATTAATTTTACATACATTTCTGATCAACATGAATTTTGATAGTTTGGACAAATCTATATGCATCTTATTGAATTGAACTGATTAGTCCTTAGTTGAAACAGATATTTATAAACCTTCGTATGGTTTAAAATAGTTCTATAAAGGATGGAGCCTAAGCTAATCCCCTTATAAATGAATGTAGTTTCCTTGGAGTCTCATGAACCAAAATACTATTTTACAAAATGTACGTTGAAAATAAAAATGGGGTAAATCATTACATTGCTTAAAATATAATGTATGGTAAATTATAAAAACTTATGAGATGCAAGTAGATTTTTATTTTAACTAGTGTAATTTGTAGGAATTAAAATCTATGTAGTACCTTAACACGATACCCCAATATAGGATACTTTTTTCTGTACGTTAAACAAATAGTGAAATCACTTCTCCATCATGTGTGTTCAGTACTGAAGAAGTAGAGTTTTAAAAGAGACTTGAGGGTCAAGAGACATCGATCACTTGAAACTTACCCTCGCTCCCAATTGTCAGATGACATCCGGCCAGTAATTGGAAAAACTTCTACTCGTTCTATTCTTGTTCATCGCCTCGCTCCCAACGGTTTATTTTAATACAAAGAATTACTTGGTTTTATAATTTAATTTAAATTAAAAATTCTAATTCATCGATGCAGACATTTCAAATTTAATATTGGCAAATCTTATTCATTTGTACACAAGATGATATGTTACCAATTTAGTTATTACGTTTATCTAAAGGTAAATACCAATCGTTATTTGTATATAAATTTATTATATACCATAATAACAAATTTTAACACTTTTGATATGTTTTATTATTCGTACGATATAGATTTCAAATTCTAAGAATTGTAGATGAAGTACCTGAAGATGAATAATTAGAATTTGAAATGTACATCGTACGAAAAAAATCAAAAAGGTTTATTATTGTATATAATTTTATCAAACACTTTTTGAGGCTACATCGCAATATAAATTTATCATGAAATCGGTTTTAATACTGTTCATAGTTTGTACTCATTTTATAATAAGGCCATTATTGAATAATATGACACTTTTGTCGAATATAACATGCAACTAGAGATTTAGTACGCTAATGAAACATATTATTACAAAGATAACGAATTTTGTGGTATGTTTTAGTACATGATTTATAGCTTTAGTTTTAATCGGAAAAAAATGTTTTGTTGGGGAATCTCTTATTTGGCGACGTTATTTAATGATAAGTATTTTAATAGAAATTTTAGATAAGTGATCAATATCATTGAAAGATATTCTTGAATATTTTATTGTGATTTTAGTTATAGGCCAATATTAGGCCAATCTTTTTACATATGTGGTATGAGTAATTTGTTTCTAGGTGTGTTTCATGTATTATAATATATCCAAAGAATATCATATAAAGATCCAATATTAGTCTTGTATAATATTTTTTATGCTTAAAAAAGCTGACTAATAACTTTTTCTCAACCCATTAAGTAACTTAATGACTGGTTTTATTGAGACAAGTTATGAATCATTCGAAGAGGAAGGTAGTGCACTGAATAACACAAAAGCACAAAAGTAGAGCTGGTAAACTTCATGGCACTCTGTCTGATTCGAAATCAGACGTCCTTTTTATTGTTCACCGCTAGACACAATCCAATGTGATACTGTAAATTTCGAAAATAATAATACAATGTACTACACTATGCTATTTTCTGTTACAAATATGAATTCCACAATGTAACTGGCATCTCTTTGTTTAGTTGGAACTTAATGTTTCTACGTAATTCCAAAATGTACGACAACAGAATAAACTATTACTTTGGACTCAAGTTTGAGCATGTAAACAACTAAATTTAACTTAATAAATAACATTTTCCCTACCTTCATGATGGTATTACGGTTAACTTGATGAGCAGCAAGGTTAAATATAAAAAGTAAGTTTCTTTATAAGTTAGAAAATTGTGCTTTACGAAAACATTAATAAACTAATTAAATCTTTACATAAAATCTTCTCATATAATATTTCATAGTTTCAAGAAATAGTACCAGGAAAGTTTATGCCAAATTTACTATAAAGTTTAAATAACTTAAAATAATTTATTTGCAATTTTATAAAGTGTAGAACTTATAAAATCCATTGTTTTTATATGAGTATATGTTTCTTCCAATTGAATTTTTACTTGAAAATTTAAATGCAATCTTAAGGGTGAATGGAAATGTATTTTTATTAAAACAATTACAAGACTTTTCCTATTAATTACTATACAAGGAAAAAAGTTTAACCAAGAAGTAGATTATCTTCAAAACATTCTAAAGATTTTATAGTTTATTGTTTAATAGTAAAAATTTTAACTAATCAACATAAACTTAATCACACAATGAAACTTATTTTATTGTATAATCCACAGAGAGATAAAACTCAGAATCACTCTTAACAGTGTGATGTCTAAATTCAGATTTATAAACATTTTTAGGACATAGAATAACACAAGCTAATTCTGTTTAAAGATCCTAGCATTAGAAAGATGTCTACCTATAGACTGACTTATATTTAAACATTTATGAATTTCTAATACGGTAATACTTTTAGTGTTAAAATGTTTGTTATTATTTCTACAGACTAAGAAATTTAACTTCTTCTGTAAAGACTTGCCCTGTTCAAACCTTCTTCTAATGAATATTCCCATTCTGTTATGAGTCACAATCTTTATAAAACATGGCTGTTCTATTAATTATGAAGTAGTCTATCTCTACTATAGAACGTTTCCATTCCGTAACAACTGTTTGTCAACATAAGACGACTGTAATTATGTACCAACTAGAAGCCTGACTTCGTAAGCCTACAAGTGGTGATTAGTGCTCGCGTCAATGAGAAGCTTGTATCTAGAAGACGGAAAGTTGGACTAAAAGCTATTTAACACTTGCAATCATTGACTTAAAACAAAGAATTATAATAAATCATTCTTTAAGTCGTTCAGGATTTTATTCTCCTGAATAAAGTCGTGTTTTTCTTCTTCAACGTTTTTTAGATTCCTGGTTTCTGCAGCACTTTGGACTTAGGTTATGCTGATGGAGGTTTTATTTTTTTAATATGGTTTTCTCATCATATCGTTTTGAAAAGAAGGATTGGGATTTCTCTGGAGATTTAATTAAGTGCTATTTTTGTTTATAATTTTTATTCAACTGTATTACATATATTATTGCATAGCCTAATGACTACATACAGCTCGTAAATATTATATAATAAATTATACTTAAGTGTATCTTATATGAATATTATTTATTTACCATCAAAGTTAAAGTTTTTCAAAGCACTATTATATTAAAATTTCAGTTTCTCATTTCATTTATATGTTTTGAAAGATAAATTATTTCTAAATAAGCTATGTGCTTTTCTCTCTGTTCCACATATTACATCTTTTATCATATTTACCAAACGTTATATTTATCCTGACATTATTCGTCTAATTTTATTTGGTTAAAAAAAATTTCTAAAAATAGCTCTTAAATTTAATAATTGTTACTGCTAATTATACCAAAGTTATTAAAAGTCCATATAGCTCAGTTAGAGGGAAGTATCTTTGTGTTTTTGCGTGTAATTGACAAAAAACGTATTCACCATAACAGTTTTATCTATCCCCTAGGTGTTTATTTTATTTGTTGTTAAAACTGCGAAGTTAAATCTGTTTTTTGTACGAGCCCACGTGAAGGAGGTTCGTCAAAGGCAATAACAGCTAAGGTAAGAGAGCAAGGTAAGTAGACAACAGGAGAATGTTGGATAATTAACATATTATATTTTTACCAAATAAAAATTCCAATACCATTAGCATGTTAGTCCAAACACTTATAATATAGTGACTTCTATTTGGCCTTATTATTCGTAATTATTTAGTTTATTATACGACAATATAGAAAACTACTCAATTTCATTTAGAATGGTGGTAAATAATTTTTTGTATGCAACAAGTTAAAAAATCCCAAATACTCCTAACTAATAACAAGATATAAATACTAATTAAAACACACATTCATGCTAGTACTGTAAGTAGGTATAAAAATAAATAAATAAGTATATAATTTTGTTTATTAACATCAATAAAGAGAAAAAGTTACCAAAATTAAGGCAGTTATTAAAAATAATAGCATAGAAAAATAAAATTAAATATTTATAATTTCTTGCAAACAGTTTCCATTGAAAGTCAAAAAAAATATAAAACAAATTCCATCATTAATTGAAACGTTTGCAGGTAATTAGAGAAAAAAATCATGTTATTTTTGCTAATTAAAACGTATTGTAAATCTAAACAATGTTGCCTAATGTAATACTAGTTACTAGAGTAATATGTATGAAACTGTTAATAATACAAGTATACAAATGAACAATTTAACATTTATTAGTTAAGATGTTTTAGAACAAAATGAAATGGTAAATTAAGAATTGAAAGTCAATTTTGTTAAGAACAAATTGACAACAGAGAATCAATAATGAGAATCAAGCTGACCATAGAAACTGGCCTTGTGGAGGGCTTCAAGCAGATGGTGATGTTTGGCGGCAGCGACCTCGTGAGTGTCTGCCAGGTATTAAGACTTGAGCACGACATGCTTGGCGAGAGGTCCGTGGTAAGAAGCGACATGATGGGAGTATCCTTGATACGCTCCTGTGTATGCCCGCCATATCCTCCGGCATAACGTCCGCTGTAGTCTTGTCCGTATCCTGCAAGATCCTTGGCCTTGGCTACGGCGGCGAAATGCTCAGCCTTAGCAGCAGCAACCTCGTGAGTGTCTGCGATGTGTCCGTCATGGAGTACATGAGGTACAGCTATGGGTCCTTGGTATCTGAAATCTCCATGGCTTTGGTGTCCACCATAAGAGCCACTGTATACTTCATCATGGTTATAAACCGTAGCCCCCTCCATACCCTTGACCATGAGACTCTGTAGCCAGAGCAGCAAGATGAGCGCTCTTGGCCGCTGTTACTTCATGTATGTCTGCTAGATAGCCGTTGTGGAGGACATGTGGGATGGCGATGAATCCATGGTAATGACTGTGGCTCCCGTACACGTCCACAGCGGCAAGAGCAGCAAAGACGAAAACTGCCTAAGAGATTGTACAGTTAGTATCTCAAAGTAATACATACATTCATTCATTTATCTTAATCTATTAATATACAAGTATAATATATATATATATATATATATATATATATATATATATATATATATATATATATATATATATATAAATTAACTTTAAATTTAATCATTAGAAAAATTATTTTATAAATTTTTAATATCGAAATAAGCTTTAATTCATCCGTTTGTTAAATTTTTATTTAAATTAAAATATAATTTATATATTTTATATGTAATTTTTAACTTGCAAAACACCATCTAATACTGTTAGTTTTAATGCTTGTGAAGATGATAAATTAACAACAAATTATTAGCTTGCATTATTAAATTTTGTATTAAATCTATTATTTATTAAACTGTTTGTGAATACATATCTAGTTGTTAATAAAGTAAAATTAAAAAATAAAATGTCGATATTTTATTATTTTAAACATGCTCTTGTATTTTTTTAAGATTTATCATCACCCTACAGTTATAGTTCATTCTTATAATATACATGTAGGTTTTGTATTGTTTGTTTACTATAAAGAAATACATCTGCAAATCAAGTACAAAAGTACAATATTTTGTTTAAAACTATTGTTCATTATAAACAATAAAGAATGATTAACTGAAAGAGTTTTTAATATATAAAGACTATTACTTCCAGTGTTACACTATGTACAGCATATGCTGGGGCTCACTTACCTTGATGTACATGGTGGCAGAGAAGAGAAGGTCTGGTTTGGTCAGGGAGATGTTCGGTTTATATACTACCCAAGCTTAGTGTGTCAACACGCCATGTCCGGTGACGACACAACATCCTCGGTTGAGAATGTCTGGTTCACTATCGGTTGTGTAGACCCGCTACGCTTGGTTGCTCTAGGAGGTGCGAAACGCTCTTTAATTAAAACATTACTTTATGCTGGTAGACATTTGTTCACATCTTCTCAATAATTTAAGCACATACACTGCGTTTTATTTGAATTTTTCTGTTCTTGGCTTATGTTACTATGTTACCCTTCATGTAAGTAAAATGCCCATAATCGTTCTTCCTGTAAGGCGCTTTATAACATGTTTCATTTATTATTTTTCTAAGAATTACTTTTTGGTACTTATTACTACTTAAAAGGTAACCATTCTTCTGTTGCTATTAGCTCCAAGAGCCTATAAAACATCTTAAAAATATGAAATGGACAACTAGTAATGTTTAATGTAAGCTGTCTTTGTGAGCTATACCAATCTTACTGAGTAATAAATTGCCATATCTATGCAGCGTTTAAATACTGCCAAGTTATCCTTGGCCAACACAATCAAGTGAAAGATCAATTGTTCCACAGTTTTTTATTGTTTATTATATAGCTACATATTCAAAAGATACCTATTCCGTGGAAAATATTTCAGATACAACATTTAGGGGTTAATTTAAGCGTCGGTTTTCTTAGAATTTGGAAACGTACACTGGGCCTCATTATAAACTACGAGGTACGTGGACCTTTTCTGGAAGGCAAGGACTTAATGTAACACTACCAAGAGCTATAGGGAGCAAAGGTTCTCTTGATAGTCACTCTAAAAGCTGCAGTAGCGACCAGTAATCTAACAGCTGATCTAGCAACGAGGTTAACAACCTAACCATCGCAGAAGAACAGAACCAGCTGTGGCCAAGAACAGAAAAAAGGGTCGGCACAGCTTCTGGCCCGACCACAGGCCAACAAAAATAGAAGTGACAGTCGCCACAACACGTTTTCTTGATTAGGCCAACCCTTCAAAAAGATACTGTACTACGAGAATACTACTAATATTATTGCTACTAGACATATATTATTACGTACTTTAGTAGTAGTTTGTATTGGTTAGTATTAGTAATATCTTGATACTATATGGAGAATCTGCTAATTAATTGATTAGGCCAACCCTTCAAAAAGATACTGTACTACGAGAATACTACTAATATTATTGCTACTAGACATATATTATTACGTACTTTAGTAGTAGTTTGTATTGGTTAGTATTAGTAATATCTTGATACTATATGGAGAATCTGCTAATTAAGAAAATATCAGACGCTACTCTAAGAGAAGGTGAATTAATAATGTCTATTTATATATATGCCCGTATCCATCTTTTAGTGTACCAAATTTGCTTATTTTAAGAACAGCTCCTAAGGATAGACACAGGACTAAAGATTCCACAGAATGGTTGGGAATATATCGTGTTGATGTAAGGCTAAGATTTCTAAAGTATCGTTTCACGTACGTTGCATTATTTTTAAGAAAAAGCGCATTTCAATAATCTATGTTCTCTTTTTGTTGGAAATTATTAAGTTCAAAGCATGAATTAAACTGATTAATGTGGTCAAGTTGATTATTAGTTGTGCGTTAAAAAAAAACTGGTTTTGGTAAAATATTTCAAACTAATGCACCTCTATTCAAACATTTTATAGTTAAGTTATATAAAACTATATTAAAATAAATGTGATATGCAACATCTTACTTTTGAATTTCAGCACAAAAGTGAAACACAAATTACGCTATAAATCAAATTAATAGCTCTTTTCTGTTGAGATCAGAATTTTATCAAGCTTGAAGGAAACGCTTGGACCCTATAAATAATGTAGAACGTTTCCTTTGTGCTATGGGGCGGTATATTGCTTGACATAAGTTACTCTACAACACACTGTGAAATCTGGGGGAGATATATTGCTGTAGTTCCAAAAATGCAATGGTCTCCACACACATAGTGGCCCTTTTATAAGTTATATGACCTCATAGTAACCATAGTCAAACCCCGAATAAAACTTGGTGCTATTTAATACTTTTTACACAAATCTATCTGTGTTTATCGATTTTATTAATGTGATGAAATAGGTATTTTAGAGATATTTATTTCTAGGAAGAAATATAAATGTTTATTACTCGACAAAGAGTGGTATGAATTTGAAATAGACTTTTTTGGCAAACGATTACGATCAGGTCCTGAATGAATACAGTCAAATTATTGTTTATATAAGGCCATACACGAAATACGAGTAGAGAGAGTTTTATTATTTTGTAAAAGAAATTAAATTTTCATTCAAGAAATATATATTAACTATATAAAAATTGTTAGTATTTTCATTTTTTTGTTTTTTAACAGTTTTTTATTTGGCCCGGTTGCAAAATAGGCTGAATTTCTAATATTAAGTTATAATGATAAATGTAACCATAAACAATTGCACAATCTTCACCATTAGCTACTACAAGCGGTACGTCCCTGGTGTGAATCAGAATTCTAAACGAAATTTACTTTACCCTTTATAAAGGATCAAATAACAAACATCGATTAAAAAGGTGTCACTCACGTGTGTATCCAATAATAACAGAATTTTCTTAAGCCTGTTTAAAATCACATGATATAAGGTGAGTAAAGGACTAAACGACATAAATAAAATAACTAGAGAACATACCTGTATATTATTATATATATATACTTTTAGATGAAAATATATTGTTCAATGTTTAGTTCATTAACTACAGTAAAACACAGCAGAGTTATAAACTGGCCATCAGCTGTAAATACTAATAAAGTAGGAATTAATAATTTATGCAGTAACGAACATTTGGCTGAGATTTATAGATAAAAATCTAAAGTTCATATTAGATTCATTTGTTCATAGTTTATAAGAGCCATATGAGAGAGTGCATTACAAATTTTACGTTCAGTATGACATAAACACGTATAAATATTCAATTTAAAAGAAATGATGCATTATATACTTTCTCGAATAAATGCTTGTTTGCAAGGAATTCTCATATCTTATGGCGTACTACGCATTCAGAATCAGAGTGAGCAATTATATAATTGTTTGTTAAATTGTAACAGCTACCTTAAGACAGTTGTTCAAAATACTGTAATTTTACTATACTATAACTAATTACTGCCAAAGAAAGATGTCAGAATAATTTCTAAATTAAAACGCAGAGAGCCGTGTAAAATAGCCTTGGGGAAGCTTGGATTGTTAACGTTACCTAGGCTATATATTCTCGATATTTCCCTGTACTGCCGTAGGGATTCAAATGTGAAACTGGTTCATAGCAGGGACGTCCACCAGTACTATTCCTTAGACAAGGGACAACATCAGATCTGAACAGCATAGAACGACTATGTTCGAACACTTACCGTCTCAATATTGTGTCAAGAGGATCAATAAGCTTCCAGGAGATATCAAACGAATCATTGAACCTAACTAGGTTTAAATCTCAATTAATGCAATTTTCCCCTCTCAAAGGCATTTTACTCCGTTGATGAAGTTTTGCGATGTGCTTGGTGAAATGAAAATAAGCATTTTTTATTTTATTTATCTTCTTCTGATATCAAAAGTATTAAGAACACAAATATATATGCTCACACATTAATATTTATATGATAACTTAATGAAGATTTTATAAATTTTATAATTAGTATTATGAAATTATATTTGCAATAACATTTTTTAAATAGCCATTACTGCAATAAAATAAATACTACTACTATTATTGTTTAACTATCCACATCCTGTTCTAAGCTAAACATCAATCACTTTACGTTTACTAAAGCATAACATTTTAAAAATTTCGGACTCTGTCATAATCCAAGTCACTTAGAGCCGGTTACCCTTTTGAGATCCGTAACTCCTTGGCGATCTCATGGTCTTTTGAGAACTGAATGAGATGATATTTTTATCTAATGTTATATTTCCACTTTATTATGGACTCAAAATCCATGTTATAACAAAATGGTG